>NC_141143.1:102534521-102834521 GCF_053477565.2 Lygodium microphyllum
CAAAGGCATACCAAGAAATTAGTCACGATAGATAAATAAATGCATCACATTGAAATGGAAGGGAGAGAGCGCTCTTGTCTTTTTCATTGGGAGAAAAGTTTACAAAGGCATACCAAGAAATTAGTCATTATAGATAAACAAATGCATCACATTAAAATGTGTGGATGTGGAGGCTAGCAATGACAAGTCAACAAGCATTGCTTCACACCTCTACTATCCGAGATTGATGGGCACAAAATGTAAACAAGGAAAACATTAAGGCTTTGGATAGGTGGTTAAAATGGTAGCAACAAAGAATCACCCATTGGGGAGGAATTGAATCTCATGTAGGTCTAATGTTTTTCTTAGCTCATTAAAAGAATTGCTACACAATGCACTAATGGAGAGAGCTACTAACTTTATTCTTAGATTTGACTCTATAAGATAACAAAAATCCCTCGAAACGTGCTCAAATTCCAAACATAAACTTGTTAGAAAGCATCCATGCTAGTTGGTTAGCAGGTGAAGGTGGAAAACAAAAGATATCACTCTATGATGCATGTGTTAGTGATGTTTTGAATGCATATATCCAATGTACAAAGAGGTTGGGCTATACCACGGGTAGGTATATTGGATATGGGCCTTCAATGGACTCTTTGATGGCAAATGCTAGCAAAAAGAAATCCCCAAATCCTACCTCTATTACGTGTGCATTGCAAGATGTTGTAGCTGGCATTCCGTTGTATGAGGTTCCCACAATGCAAGGTAATAGGGAGACTGTGCATAGAAAAAAGAAGGGAAGTGGAGCAACTACAAGTTCCCACAAGCTGGGATGTGTGATTGAGTCAAGGCAACAGAAAAATAGAGGTAGGCCACCATGAAGTATACAATTTGATGATGGTGAGTTAGAAGAGATATATATTCAAGTTGCTAAGGAGAATGAAGAGATACCAATCAAGCCCTTGGAAAGTGAAGTAGATGTGCCAAATGCAAGAACATCGGCTTATGTAGTAGAAGAGGCAGAAGTGGCATAGGAGGAATGGGCTTTACAAAGGATGCCACCTAGCTGTGTGAGAAAATATTTTGGTATGGAGGGTAGAAAGAGTTGTAGCAACAAGTTACAAAGTCAGAAAATGGTGCTAGTTGCACCATGCTTTTGGTTTAAGAGAGCCTATAAGGACAAGACCATCGCACAATGGATATGGTTTTACAATAATGATGTTACACATACAAAAGTTGTGCAAAAACAAGTGATAGCATGCCAATAGTGTTAGGACAATCATGTAAGATATTCCCTATCATGTGGAAAGCCCAAAAATAAACACAACTCATTCATTTTTTTGGACCACTCGTCATCATGCTCACATCAATAGGGTGTAGCATGTCCTTTTTTATTGCAAGAATATTAGTATGTAGGAATCTTGGAAAGTTTCTAGATATTGTACTCTTTTTGGGAGATACAGAAGTTCTCCATTGCTCACTAGAGGAAGGTTGCCCATACTCTTTCTAGATATTGCACTCTTTTTGAGTGATGCAGAAGTTTTGGGTGTAGAAATCTTGGAAAATTTCTAGAATTTCGTACCATAGCTTCCTCAATTCTAGATAGTATATGTCTTGTTGCAAGCTTGAAAAAGCTCGAAAAATCAATTTCAATTACAGAAGCACAAAATTGAAAGCTCACAAAAATAACACACTCGATGCACTAAGGGGGCCCTACCCATCCACCTACAATGCCAATGATTAAGGGAGGAACGACAGACACAGAGCAAAGTAATACAAACAGAAGAACAACGAAACCCGCAAGACCTTCCAAAACGATTCACGAAGTTCAAAAAGGGAGATAGGGTGGTGATCTTTCCGAGAGCCAAACGATAGGGGCAAGCAAGCGAACCAATTGAGGGACCCGCCAAGGTCAAGGAGGTCAATTTAGCTAGGGAGGGGGAGACCCCACGACTTGTCTTTATAGCTGAGGACTTGGTTGAGCAAGATGAAGCAAGTCTCATTACTCTCTTGCAGGAGTATGTAGACATCTTTGCTTGGTCCCTAGAAGAGCTCAAAGGGGTAGACCCGAGTGTGGTGACTCACAACATACCCATGATACCTGACGCAACATCGATCAAGCAGTGACCATATCCCATGAATCCAAAGCATGCCCATGCTGTCAAGGAAGAAATCGACAAGCTAATGAGAGCAGGATTCATCTACGAAATTGAACACACATACTTGGTTTCCCCCATAATTATCGTATTAAAGAAGAATGGAAAGATTAGAGTGTGTGTCAATTACAAGAAGGTGAACACGGCTACAAAGAGAGATAATTACCCACTGATGTATACTGAGCACATGCTTGAGAGAGTGGCTAGCAAAGAGGCCTACAATTTTCTGGACGACTTCTCTGGATACAATCAGGTACAAGTACATCCTAACGATAGGTATAAAACCGCATTCACCATTGAATGGGGAGTCTTTGCCTACATAGTCGTGCCTTTTGGATTGACTAATGCGCCAGCCACTTTCCAACAACTAATGTGTACAATATTTAAAGACATGCTGAGGAAGGAGTCAGAGGTCTTTGTGGACAACTTGTGTGTTCACTCTACGTGGCGAGAACACTTAGTCTTTGAACGGTGTCAGCTATACCGCCTCTCATTGAACCCCTTGAAGTGTCAGTTCTGGGTGAAGCATGGGTGTATCCTAGGACACATGGTGTCAAAGAATGGCATTGCCACGAATTTCTCAAAGATCAAGGTCATTGTTGATCTTCCATCCCCAACTGATAACAAGAGTGTTCAGTGCTTCTTAGGACATATAGGGTATTATCAACGGTTCGTGTTGAACTATGCATTAATTGCTAGACCTCTATACAAGCTATTGATCATATTCGAATGGACCGAGGAATGCCAACACGTGTATGAGGAGTTGAAAAAGGTTTTGATCATAGCACCGATTCTATGAGCCCTAGATTGGACACTCACATTCCATGTGCATATGATGCCTCAAAATTCATCATAGGAGCTTTGTTGTGCCAACCTGGTGAATATAACTTGGATTATCTAGTGAGATTTGCTAACAGACAACTCACTGAGACTAAAATGAGTTACTTGACAACGAAGAGAGAGGGCTTGGCCATGGTGTTTTCCATAAAGAAATTTTGGCATTATCTTTTGGCTACACCTTTCACTTTCTTTGTTGACCATCAAGCCTTGTTGTATCTTGTTAACAAACCATGTGCTACAAGACACATCACTAGATAGCTGCTTTTGCTTTTGGAGTTTGCCTTCTCCGTGATGGTGCATAAAGGGAAGTAGCATTACATGCCTGACCATCTGTCTCGCATCCCCAGGGGAGAAGCGATCAGACAAGGCATTGTGGATGAATTGCCAGATGCGCATCTATTCCACTTATCCAATGAAGAAGATTTGTTTAAAGTTGACATGGCGTCGTACTGGGCAAACAACCTAGTTCAAGTGCTTCAACACGGACTATCGGAATGATTGATAGAAAAAGCCTGACTTAGGAAGCTCATCCTGAAAATCCAACCATATCAATTGATAGCATGCCAACTTTATAGGCTGGGGCAAGATGGGTTACTCTGCACATGTGTGTGTAAGCATGAGATGCATGACGTACTAACAGAAGCACATGACAGAATCACAGGAGAACACTTCAGTGGAGATGCAACAACCCGTAAGGTGTTGTAGTCCCAACTATGGTGGCCTACCCTCCGAGATGTGACATGATTTGTGAAGCATTGTGATGAGTGCCAATGGACTAAAGTTATGATTTGTAAGGATCAAATGAAGCTAGCTCCAATTATCGCATGACAATCCTTCAACAAATGGAGGATTGACTTCATCAGACTCATTAGTCCTATGGCACAGTATTTACAAGCCAAATACATCATTGTAGCCCCACTGACTATCTCACAAAATGGGCAGAAGCATGAGCTAAAGGAAAGGATAATGCAAGGACCACTGCCAAGTTCCTTTGGGAGCACGTGATCTCATGATTCGTCCGCTGCCCCATCGAACTAGTAAGTGACCAAGGCACTCACTTCATCAATGAAGTGATAGCTCACCTCTATCCTCTTTCCTAATCATCCATCAAAATTCTTTGCCTTATTACCCTCAAGCAAATGGTTAAGCCGAATCTACAAGTAAAATCCTACTAAACGTCCTTACCAAAGTCATCTTTGCTTCACGCAGTGATTGGGATAACAAGCTTATGGTAGCCTTGTGGGCCTACCACACAGCTTACAAGATGGTTGTAGGAAGATCCCCTTTAGATTGACATATGGTACAGAGAAAATGCTTCCCTTGGAATTCTTCATACCCAGCCTCAGTATAGCCCTTCAAGAAAGATGGGATGGGAAGGAGGCATGGACGGAACGCTTGATTGAACTTGAACACTTAATGGAAACCCGGCTTCTAGCCACCCATGCGCTCATATGCAAGAAGGCAAGACGCAAAAGCTAGTTTGACAAGCATGTCAAGCAACACAACTTCGAACAAGGTGACTTAGTACTGCTATACTCAATCAAAGGACATAAGCAAAAACTAAAGTTTCGAGAGCTAGGACCTTTTAAAGTTTGAACCATTAGCTGAACTGGCAATGTAGAACTCGAAACCCTAGAGGGTGAGGGTATAGGCCTCTTCAATGGCGGCCGCATAAAGAAGTATTTCCCTCCCACGCACCCATTTCATGAGCCCCCAATGCTAGCACCCCCTGTCCACATACAAGTAGCCACTATCTCTTAGGTGGATGGTGAGGATGAGGAAGCAGTACCACCAGCTTACCTAAGCATGATGGTCATCGCTAAGCACACATGCACCATCAACGCATTAATTGATGAGGGTGTCGATTTTAATGTCTTAACCCACAACCATTTGACCCAAATTGGCAAACCACAGCTACAAACCACTAATGCTAAGCTCACCCCTTATGGAGTCCAACCATACACACTTCTGGGAAAGTGCAAGGTTGCAGTTTCTATCAAGTCTGAAAGTGTGCCAATAATCTTCTATGTATTGCCCAACTCTAAAGATGTAGGCACAAAGTCGCTGTTAGGACAAACCTTTAAGAAGCAAGCTCGTTGCAATGTTGACTACGAGTTGCAATGCATCCACCTAGCCTTAAGTAATGTTCACATAGTTACAGCTTTCAGCAAGGGCGATGTGGCTCTTTCCAAGTCCGTAGAGCCACCAGTAGAGAAACCCACCGTCAAGTCTAAGGAGGGGGGTTGTGACTCGTCACAACCTACCAAGCCTCGATGCAGACAACCCACTTGAACCAACACTCAAGCCCATCAAATGGGTACCTAAACAGAGAGTGCCACCTAGGAATAGAAATGCACAGCCTCGCACGGCTAATGATCTGCACTCGAAACCTCGAAAGCCAAGAAGAAATCATAAACATCAATGTATGGGCAAGTCGCAATGGATCCCTAGGGCCTTATTGCAACACAAGGCTACTATGAAGGTAACACGTGGATTTGGCTACCTAAAGACAAAATCACCAAAGGCCCTACTCAATCGCCATCCTCAAGCTTGACCACATGAAACCTCACGCCAGCGACACTCAAACCACAAGAGAATCAGACTGTAAGTCCTTAGAACATCCAACATCTAGATCAATAGGGTCTAAACCAATCTATCATCCAAAACCGCAGCATGCTATTGACAAACTGCCCAAATCTAGCCCCAATGATACCCCTCAAATCTCAAAGGCATCTAGTCACACGACAACTGCCACTACAACCCAACTCGTTGACCATGAGGCTAAGCCACAAACTAAAGAGCAAACCAAGTTGCAACCATTAGCTTTTGAACTCTCTAGTTCTGTCAAGCCTCAACCATCCACCGGCCTTAGACCCTCTTATGAGCGGCGATCAATTCTCACCCTGGACGCAGACAGCTGAACATACAAGGGATGACTTGGTTGCTTGCCTTTGACATTTGGATGCGACTTTCATATTGCTTACTAAAAGCTATGACTGCTTAGACTTGGGGCTCTTGGAGGAACCTTTGGAAATGGAGATATGGACAGATACGGACACTCCCTTCTTCTTAGGAAGAATTGGAATTTGTATTTGTCAAGGCTTCTGAAGTAGCTACCGAGCTAATCGCCACCAAGGTCTCCTACGAGCAAGTGTAGTGAAAATGCCTCATCACTATGTATGACAAGCACGCAACCCATGCCCACGACCAAGAAATTGACGACTTGAAATAATTTGCAGCCAACAACTCCCCTTTCTTACAAAAATGGTACACTCTTCGCCTCCAATGGGAGCTTGAGGGATGTCAAGTCATGACAAATGCTGAGCAACGTCGCGCAATCAAAACATTGGAGTATGATCCAACTTATATTGCTCCAACATCTTATAGGGTATTGGCAACCAATCATGACCGACCCATGGAAGAACATGTTCAGGGACACCCCTACTTGGATCACATCCTAACTAAGGAAGAACTCCACATCACTAGCCGCATGGGCTCTGGTGACTTCTTGCTCGATGTCCTTACCTATATCACCCACCTCGACATTCGACCCTTCGATATGGACAGCTATGCTAAGTTAGAATACAATCGGAATTTTTATGTCTGGCTCATGCAAAAGTAAAACACTAAGGTTATGCGTTGAAGGCCCTTCATCCTCTAACTATTTAATCCTAGGAAGGATTCTTCTCATTTTCGAAGGGGAAGAGGGTAAGGTGGGGGTAAGGTGAATCAAACTAGTTACATAAGGAAAACAATAAAAGAAAAGCACACATTGCAAGGGTAGAAGGCAGCAACTTGTGATTGGGAAAAATATCAATAAAATTTAAAATCAATAAACTAATTAAAGGAAAAAGTATAATTCTGCGCTCAAGCATTTCAATTAGCAAGTATGTAATTGTGGAAGAACAACGCCAGTATCTCCTACTAGCAGGCTTAACCTCACTGGAAGTAGATGCACTTGGGTTCATCGAAGGAGAGCAGCAAGAGCCAAGCCAGGAAAGAGAGGTGGATGTGAACTTGGAAATGGGACCACGCAAAGAGGAACTTGTCCCACCACCTCCCTCCCCACAGCTTGAAGAGCAGTAACACGCAAACACCTCCGTAGAAAGAAAGGCAGCACTAAGGGAAAAAAGAAAACAAATGGTGGAGGAGATAAGGAGAAAATGGAAAGCCAAGGGAGTGAGGGCACCCCAGGCACCTATCCCACCATTTGAGGATAATGCCCCAGCAAGCTTCCACGGTGACCTTGTAATATGGGAGAGGCAAGAAACGTTCAAAATCCCCTTCGATTTTAATTTCTAGTTCCCCACCACCTTGGATAGGATCTTGCCCATCAAGGTAGTGGAGGAGGTAATTAACATCAGAAGTAGGCTTGGGCAGAAATGTCTGAAGGAGAGAGCATAGAACCCCACATTATGGGCCACTGAAGATGCCGAATTTTGGAAAAATAAAGTTTTTTAAGTACCAAGATCTATGTCTGGCTACGAATGCCAACCTACATGGAGAAGAAGGTTCTGTGACACCAACCTAGATACTTGGATGGCCTTTTGCAACACTCAACCCTTCAAGCAGAATGACCCAACCTTTATGCCTTACCTCGAAGGGTAGGAGTGGATTTTGACTCCAATGTCCACGGCCGCTATGACTTCCCTATGATCTATAACCCTCATTATACTACATATGAAGATGCCCTTGTCTTCACATCAAAAAACTTGTATGATACCCTAATCCAATTCATCAATGAATTCTCTTCATACCCTGACCCCGCCTTTATTACTACTTGTAATTAACTTAGATTGCTTAAGATACTCCTTAGGCAAGATTCCACCCTGCAAGATCATGGCCTCCCAATACTCCATTTTGATCCTAACTCTATAGATAGTTGCGCAAAGGCTCAACTAATGATGCGAGATGCTCTATTACCTTCATTTTTCTTAGCTCTGCTAGAGGACATGAATGATAGCGGGTTCATCCACTGCAATCATCCATTCCTCTCCACCACCATCCTTCAAGTCTGCTTGAACCTCAAGAGGTATCTCCAAAGCCGTCAATTCCTTAATAAATCTATTAAGCCCCCTTCTCCACCTCACTCCAATGATGAAGATTAAACTTCTATCACAACTATGTAACTTTATAATATTTTTTAAAAAAACAAGAAGAATACGAAAAAGAAAGAAAAATAAAAAGATATCACATGTAACCACCGCAAGTTGCACATTGACCACAGTCACTACACCTAGGGGTCCTCGAGCTAGGTACGTCCAATTGCCTCGGTCGGCAGCCAGCTCCGTCCCTAACCCCCTAGCCTCATTTTAATTTTCCCCCTTCATGCTTAGGGCACATCAAGGGCAAGACACATCTAGGGAGGTTACACTCACCTACGATGACCTGTCACCCTAAGCCCCTCACACCTCACCTTCCTTATGCACCAACTAGGTCCTTAAGTGTGGGATACCATCGAGAGTTTGCCCAAGGTAGACCCATCCCCCAATTTCACAAGCACCAACACCACGCACTCCACGGTAAGGAAAACACACCCTCAAGTAGTACACCTTATTTTCTCCCCAAGTACAACCAAAGGCTCCCACCACCAACTCCAGAGACCCTATCATCCATGCAATGTATTCCCCATCTTATGTGATAGGTCACCATGTAGGCACAACAAAGCAAGGAGTAGACACAACAACACCAGTCAAAAAGTGAATGAAGAAGCTCATTTAAAACCGCGTCAGAGATGGCAGCCAGGGGCAAACAACAGATCTGTCCAACTTTATCTTCAATTTCAAAGCAGGATCCATCCACCAGCCTCCCTCTAGCACTAGGGATCATATCCAACACAAGGGCCTTTCAAGTCCATAAATCCCTCCAAGACCAGGGATCATATCCAACACAAGGTCCTTTCAGTTCCATAAATCCCTCCAACATGTCCATAAATCCCTCGAAGACCAAGGATCATATCCAACGCAAGGGCCTTTGAGTTCCATAAATCCCTCCAAGACCAAGGATCATATCCAATGTCAGGGCCTTTCAGTATCCTAAATAGAATATCTTCTCTTTCTGATCCTCACTGTCTCTTAAGAAAAGCCTCTTCTTTTGTTCTCCAAGAATCCTTAAAAGAAATATCCTCTCATGACATTTCTTCAAAGTCTACAAAATCCTTTCAAAGAAATAATGTTGTAAATTCTACATGTTATCCTAATTACTCCATTAATGCTTATAAAAATCCTCTTAGTATGCAATATTTAGATAATATCTCTATAGAATCTATTATCCATGATATTAATGAACTTGTCAATAGAGTTAGTCTTCAAAGTAGTTATATAGAACAACTCATAAATCTAAAAGAAAAACAAAAAATTCTTGCATCCAGTTCTTCTACTATTCCACAGTGCTCTCCTCCTGTTACATCTAACACTTCCACTGTTCCTCAACAATCTCATCCTCTTAGTCCTGGAGATAAGAACAAACATCTTGCATTTGGTTCTCTCAATCCTCCACAGAATTATGAAGAACGACAAGAGAATCTTGCATTAAGTTCTTATGATGTTCTTAAAGAAGAGAAACATAATCTCACATCTAGTTCTTTGATTGAGCCTCAATAGTTTTATCCAATTGATCTTCACGCTAAACACAAGGATCTTGCATTTGGTTCTTCTCCTGTTTCTAAACAATTTTATCCTATTGATCTTAAAGAAGAGGAAAAGGATCTTGCATCTAGTTCTTCAACTGACACTCAACAGTCTCGTCATGGTGATCTTGATCTTGAAGATAAAAGTAAAAATGTTGCATCTCTATCTTCTAATGCTTCTCTACATTCTCATCCTCTTGATCTTGAAGAAGAACAAATAGATTTGGCATCAAGTTCCTCTCCTATTCCTCGGGGACTTGAGCCAAAACGCCAATGGAAAACACGACAATAACGTCCTTTTGAGGATCTCCGATTACAAGAGAACACACCCAGAAATTAAAACACTATTGGCTCTTATACCAATTTCAGAGTGAATGCACAAAGACAACTGTTAACCCCAACACGAAGAAAGCAAAAGAAAGCGGAAAAGACGCAGGGCAAAGGCGGAAAAAAGGTAGCTCGACTGAAGAAAGAAGAGGAAAAAAGACCAAAAGTGCAAGGGCAGCCTTAAAAGTCCAAGGCAAATGCAGAAAGGGAAAGGCGCATTTTAAAATAAAAAAGACGCACCCTGAAATCTTGTAAAAGAGCGCTAGGCCCTCACCCGTGCAATTTTTAAATGTAGACAAGCGGTGGAAAGGAAGCTAGGAGGATAGATGGACAATGAGAAAAGAGGCCTAGGCTAATGGCCGGCCATGTAAAAAAAGGGGGATGGCAGCCCATGGAAATTAGGGCATGTATATAAAGTTAAAAAGTAAATGAGAAGCTCATTCTCATGTGTGGCAGAAATCTTCTTCTTCTTCTCCTCTTGCTTCTTGCCTTCTTGCTTGTGCTTGAGAGAGGGATTGAGAGAGTGTGAGGGAGTGATCGTGTGAGGATGAGGGATCTTGGAGAAGAAGCTCTCCATCTTCTCTCTTCATCTTCCCCTCCTCTCTTCTCTTCTCTTGTCTCATACGTGGCTATGGAGGATGAAGCTCATGGGAGAGGGATTGAGGTTGCTTGAGCTTGCCTCAAGGATCATGGAGCTGCAGGTGTGCAAGAGAGAGGAGGGTACTCGATCGAGCATCAAGGTAAGCTCACTACACCCGTAAGGTAGGCATTGCGCATCGGCTATGTAAGAGGTAGCCATGGCTGCTTGGTTCGAAACACTTGAGCAATAAGTGGTCCGTAGGTCTCGGGGTAGAGCTTGAAGAGTTCCCACATTTTGGTTCCGTTGCCGGGACCTAGGGAATCGAGCTTTGAGCGTCGCGCGCATCAGATCGAGCATGGAAGTAGGGTTTGCAACATGAACCAATGCTCGAGATAACTAGGAGACTTAGGAGGTTTTAATCTGAGGAACAGGTAAGTATTTGGGTTTGTTGGAAGCATTAGATCAGGACTACTGTTCTACATTTCTGTTTTTCATATTGGCTGCACTAGATTAAGGTTAGATTAGGGTAAATCCAGAGAAAATAGAGGTTCTAGCTGCTGCTGAAAACAGGAAAACAGGGGACCAGATTCAAGTTTCTGGGTGAAACAGGGACAGGGAACTGGCTGTAAGGTGTTGCAGTGCTGGGAAAGAACCTTAAGAGGCCTGGGAGTCCAGGATAGACCTCATTTTCTTAGTTGGCTTTGTTTGTGAGAGAGAGAGAGAGAGAGAGAGAGAGAGAGAGTTTTTGGTTCACAGGACGAGAAAACGCAACCCCGATTCTAGGCGCATTCGATTCATGCTACTTTAGGTGAGTCCAGTGTGTTCCATTGGCGCTCTAATCGGTTATGGGATGTTTGTGATGATTGAGTGCAGTAGGCATTAGGAAGGGCTCAAACGCCCCGAAATCGCACCCACCGCCGGCGCAGTTGAACCAACCTACAGTGGTCCGATCCCCAGAATCGGACCACCCGAGTTCTGGAGTTGGACCATCCGACTCCCAGAATCGAACCGTCCAACTGAGAGAGAGTCGGGACCAGTCTGGTCCGATTACCAGAATCGGACCAACCCGATCGGACATGCCACATGGCACTCGGACTGCCCTTAGAATCGGACCACTCGGACCAACAAAATCGGACCACTGGTCCGATCGGACCAACCCCACCCGACTATTAGAGTTAGACCAGACAGGTCCAATTGACACAATCAGACCGTACGACTCCCAGAGTCGGACCATCCCGGTCCGATTCCCAGAATCGGACCATCTTGCCAGAACACAAAGATAAGGATCTTTTGCTAACCTGACCACAGACCTGACCCCAGGACGCAACCCTTAACACCCCCAGAACCCAATTTGGCCATTAGAACCTCAGAGATTAATCGAACTCAGGGTGCGGAAAGACCGTAGAATGGCTGGGAACCGAGTTGAAAACTCAAATTAGGCTAAGAACGTGGGTAGAAACAAGGTGGAGTTTGCATTAAACTCTTTTTTCATCAGCGTTTCACTTTTGTGCTCCACTAAACCTACATGGCAAGAAAAGAGAAAAGCATGTTTTTGCACCCAGCACCACGAAAGCAGTAAGCACAACGTGTGAGTAAGGATCGACGCTGCTTTCAAATAAAAAGGAACACATCTGGATGCCTAATAACATTAAGGAACCCACTAGTAGGAGGAGACCCCAAGACTTAGACAAGTGCCTGAGCACCCTACTGGTAGTACCTGGAGAAAACACAAAGACACGGGAAGCAACAAGATAGAGGAGTGGAAGCTACTGGAGCTGATTGGATTCATCAACAATCTCGTGGAGCTGGAAGGAGAAACAATGTCGAGATCAAGAGGCGATCAAGGGGAAGACCAATTAGACTTAGGAGAATTTCCAACTTCGGTCCAAGAACTGGTACACGACTACGATCTACTCACCAGGACTGAGATCCAAGGTAGACCTGTAGAGGAAGTTGTGGCTAACCTGGAAGAAGAGAGAAGAGCTATCAAGAGAGCATTGGAAGGCATAATTGCCTACAACCATGAGCAAAGGGCTAGAAGGCTGCAGTAGGATGTGGATATGTACGAGGCTAGACGAGTACTAGACCTAGCTGGGGCAGCCAAGTCCGGATCGAATGTAGAGAGGGAACAGGCAGCAGAGGCTGGCATGACGTTGAGTGAACTGGTGGCAAAGTGACTCATGGACAATACATCCGTGGAGCAAAGTGCTACTGCCCTAGCCACCGCACTACTGTCAGGATTGGGAGTCACGCAAGGTGCTAAAGGGCAGGCTAGAATCCCCATAGTAGCGAAACAACTAGCTCGATACGAACCTAGCAGTGACCCATACAGCTTCATGGAGCAGTTCAAGAAAGTATGTGAGGCGAACGATCTTACTGACCCTGCGCAACGAGCTCAAGCCTTTGGCATGTGCTTAGGCGACAAGGGGAGGACCTAGTACTCTAGTCTGGATGACACAAAATGTACCAACTTCGCTCATCTTAAGGGCCTCTTCATCAAGAGGTTTTCAGAGGCAGGGTATTCGGACAACCTCATTGTTAGGTTGATGAATATCAGTCAAAGGGAGAAGGAGGACGTTAGGGATTACGTTACCCAGGTGCGCAGTCTCTATAAGAGAATCCCTGCCAATGAGCGACCTACCGAGAGGGCAGTGTCTACAGTATTCATGAACGGGATTCGAAGCGAGGAGCTCTACAAGGCTTTGGCCAATAACTCCACCTTACAACGAGACATGCTAGCTCGAGTCTTCGAGGAGGCAATACGCATAGATGACAAACTTAGGGAACGTAGCATGAGGATTACCAACCGAGATAGTGTGAGCCAGAGGGACCCTGAGAGAGCAGCCATCTTAGGGGAAAAAGTAACTGCTAGCGCGCAGGACAAGGGAAAGAGTGTAGACCACGACCAAGGCATGGCAGAGATGAGACTGGAGATTGCGTGATCACAAGAGCTCATTAGAAAGCCTATGAGATCGCATGTACAATGTGTGTACTACGGTGGCAATCACCTCCCAGTGGAGTGCCAAGATCCTAGATCTCGGCCGTGCTCAAATTGTGGCAGATTCGGACATGATGCAGCGCATTGCAGAATGCCGAGGAGACTCCCATATATGCAGCAGTACAACCCTCCATACTTAGGTAATAGGCCACCTAATTTCTTTGGCAGGGGAACCCAGTTAGCTCTTCCAACACCAACTGACCCAAGACCTGTCGTGCCTAGACTGGAGATGAACCCAATTGGTATACCTAGGCCACCAAGGCCTTTTGTGACTCACCCACCTAGCGATGCTCCTGTTCACCTTGTGGAGGAGCCTAATGAGGAAGAGGCATATGTCAATCCTTATGTATCCTACGACGAGGAGGGCAACCCAGTCCTGATGGACTATCGGTCAGTGCCAGTGATGGCTTTAGGAAGAGGACGAGGCAGAGGCTTTGGAGGGCCAAGCTAGGATCCAGTCACATGCTGGACTTGCGGCCACCCAGGCCACATTTCATCATGCTACCCAGAGCAAGAACAAGTTAACAAGGACAAAGCGGATCTCTGATGCACAGAGTGTGGAATCACACATCTGTTTCCTAACTGTCCTAGGTAGAAGCCATCAACGAGTGCTGCCAACATGCCATGGGTGCCTTTGGGGCTCTTTGGAGTTGAAACTTTTGTTAGTGAGGATACTCCCATCCCACAACATGCTATGGCGCGAGCTCAAACGAAACAAGCAGGCATTTCCTTGCCAAGGCCAAGTAACCTTGATGCAACCTCAATAGGGAAGAAAAGCCAGAGGAGACGGAAAAAGAGAACTGATGCGAAGGTAACCCTTAAAACCGAGGAAATGACTACGCTGGTAACGGGAAAGAGGGTCATAGACGCAGAGGCAGGGACCTCGGCTCCTAAGACAGCAGAGTTAGGGAGTGCCAAGGTAGGGGAATATCCCCATCCCAAACGGCAACTCGAAGCTATAGCCAAGGTCAAGGAGTGGGTCAAGGATGCCCAAAAGTACCTCAAAGATGCTGAACCCATATTGGAAGACCCTATGGACAACTTCTCTAGTGTTAGCACACCAGTGTCACCCTCAAAACCACAGGCTGGGAGCATGCATGCACCACTAGGAGCGACTCAGCAGAGCAAGGCCGGGGGGAAGCTTACCAGGGCAGACAGGATGCATGGCCTAGAATTGCCAGCCTCATAGGAAGACAAGGGCCAATAGCCTCCTCACAACTTTGATGTTAGCCCAATAACTCTAAGACTGGAGGATCTGCTTAAGCAAAATCACTCCTTGTGGCAGGAGTTAAAAGACTTGATCGAGGGACACGCGGAACTTGCGAGCACTGATCCGCAAGATCACGATGCAGTTACACGGATCCCAAGCCTGACTCCACACGCAGATCCTAAGTCCTTGCACATCAATGCTTTTTGGGAAGGCACTGAAATGCCCGCAGTTTTGCCCGTCCTAGCCTTAGGAGACATGACTCGGAAAGGAATTGTAGACACAAGCACCGATGTTAGTGTGCTAAACCATGCAATCCTAGAGGCATGGGGAAACCCTCCCGTAGAGACTGCTAGATTCAATGTCATGCTAGCAAATGGAATGAAGGTAAGACCATTTGGGGTCTTAAAGAATTGGCCAATAAAGATTGCCGGTGTGCAATTCTCGGTAAACTTCATTGTCATGAAGGGAGTGGATTACGACATACTATTAGGCCGACCTTGGATGAGGAATGCATGAGTCATAGAGGATTGGGGCAATGGATTGATCTTCCTAGGGAACAGAACTAGTGTAGTGAGGGTAGAGATGGACACTTGGATGACGACGCCTGTTGACCTGGCCGCCATCTCAGCCATGCTAAACGGCGATACTCAAACGACCAAGCCCTATGGATCACTAGCTAGATATATTCCTTGCCCTGAGGATGAGAGGGATTGGATGCACGTGCTGGCAACCATTGACCTACCATTCTCGAATGAGGAAGGACCACATCAGCAGGCTGCTAAAACTGCTACCATGCCGACTGAGGAGCCAGTTGTGCCGCTTTGCATGATGGTAGGAAGCTCGCTCAACCCAGGAAAACCAGCCTCGTCCCGCATCCCCAACAACAAACTGGAGCTTCAGGAGATCGTAGAGTATCTGACCGATAAATTGAACGGCAATTTGGCTGCTAACTTAAAACCTCTACGTGACTTTTTAGCTAAAACTAAATGGAAATAGAACAAAGTCCATGACCTGAACTTGTTATATAACTAGGCTTTAGTTACTGACGACAAGGAGAGTGAAGAGGGAAGCTTAGGTGATGATGAGCAGTCAAAAGGACAGGACCTGGACGATGAGGAGTATGAGGACTGTCGCTCTGCGAGAGAAGAGAGTGAAGAAGAGGTAGACACATAGAGTACGACACGGAGGGAAAAGCAATAGAGCAAATCAGGGCAGACTTAAGGCCTAGGAAAGAAGGGCTCAGTCGAAACGAAAAAGGAGTCATACTAATAGAGTGTGATAGATCCTGGCTGGAACGAATAGAAGCTGTAGATTACGAGCAAGCTCGAGGGGCACAACGATGGGTAATCCCAGTGCTCAAGATAGACTCACCTACAGAATTGAGACCCCCTGGGGAAACACCTTCCTCAAGTGAAGGATGCGGGTTCAACTCAGAGTCGGAAGTTAGCACTGAGAGTGATCCCGAGATACTGCAACCCTCTGGGGTCAAACGCACCAAGGGAGACTTGCCAGTCCACCTGAGGCACAAGAGGCTAAAAGCGGAGGCCAGGAAGCAAGCAAGAGGCTCAGAAGTGAAAAGGCAGAGGAAACCATAGGATCTACCCAAACGGTTTACAAAATTTAAAAAGGGTGATAGGGTGGTGGTTCTGCTAGGTGCAAAAAGACAAGGTCAGACTAGTGAACCAATAGAGGGACCTGCCAAAGTCAAAGAGGTTAACTTGGCTGGGAAAGGCAAAAAACCAAGACCGGTGTTCGTCGCGCAGATGACTTGGTGGAGGAGGAAGAGACCAAACTTGTTGCACTCCTGCAAGAGTACATTGATGTGTTTGCCTCTTAAGGGAGTCGACCCTAGGGTCATGACTCATAACATCCCAATGATTCCAGATGCAGTGCCAACAAAACAATGACCTTACCCCATGAATCCTAAACACGCCCATGCAGTGAAGGAGGAGATTGATAAACTCATGAGGGTAGGTTTCATATATGAGATCGAGCACACGGACTGGGTGTCACCTATCGTGATTGTCATGAAGAAAAATGGAAAAATTCGAGTGTGCGTAAACTACAAAAAAGTGAATGTCGCTACGAAAAGGGATAATTATCCTTTACCTTACACCGAGCACATGTTGGAGAGGGCAGCAAGGAAGGAAGCCTACAGTTTTCTAGATGGTTTCTCGAGTTAGAATCAGGTGCAAGTGCACCCCGACGACAGGCACAAGACTGCCTTTGCCACGGAATGGGGCGTATTTGCCTACAATGTCATGCCTTTTGGGCTAATGAATGCACTCACAACTTTCTAGCGCCTAATGTGCACTATCTTTAAAGAAATGCTTAGGGGCGAACTGGAAGTGCTCGTAGACGACCTATGTTTATACTCTAGCTGGGACGAACACTTGAAGAAATTGAGAGCTGTCTTTGAAAGGTGTAGGCTGTACCACCTTTCGCTAAACCCCTTAAAGTGCCAGTTCTGGGTAAAACACGGATGCATCTTGGGGCACGTAGTGTCAAGGAACGGCATTGCCACTGACTTTTCCAAAGTTAGAGTCATTGTTGACCTACCGCCACCCGACAACTACAAGGGAGTTCAGTGCTTCTTGGGACTCACTGGATACTATTGACGATTCGTGCTAAATTATGCATTAATAGCTAGACCTTTGTACAAGCTATTGATAGTGTTTGGGTGGACGGAGGAATGCCAGCGCACATATGAAGAATTGAAAAAGGCTCTTACGACTGCACCAATCTTGCGAGCCCTAGACTGGAACGTAACGTTCCATGTGCACACAGATGCCTCTAAGTTCGCTATTGGAGCCATGCTATGCCAGCCTGGTGAGCATAACTTGGATTACCCGGTGAGATTTGCCAGCAGGTAGCTCACAAAAACCGAGATGAACTATTCCACGATAGAAAGGGAGGGGTTGGCCATGGTATTTGCGGTAAAGAAATTTAGGCATTACCTGTTGGCCACTCCCTTTGTCTTCTTCGTTGACCATCAAGCCCTACTGTATCTTGTGAACAAGCCTTGCACTACGAGGCGCATAGCTAGATGGTTACTCCTTTTATTGGAGTTTGACTTCTCTGTGGTTGTACGCAAAGGAAAGCAGCACTACATGGCTGACCACATGTCCCGCATACCCACAGGAGAAGCCGCTGGACAAGGCATGCCTGATGATTTACCGGACGCCCATCTTTTTAACTTGTCTAGTGAATGAGAATTGTTTAGAGCGGATCTGATGCCATATTGGGCCGATGACATAGTGCAAGTTCTAGAAAATGGACTACCAGAGCGACCCATTGAGAAGGCCAGGCTGAAGAGACTTATCCTGAAAATTCAGCCCTACCAATTGATAGATGGCCAACTCTACAGGCTGGGACAAGATGGTTTATTGCGCAGATGCATGTGCGAGCACGAGATGTACGATGCATTAAACAAAGCACATGGCGGAATCGCTGGAGGGCACTTTAGTGGGGACACAATAGCCCGAAAGGTGCTACAATCCTAGCTATGGTGGCCCACCCCATTCCGCGATGCAACTAAATTTGTAAAGCACTGGGATGAGTGCCAAAGGACCAAAGTGCCTGTGCAAAAGGACAAGATGGAGTTGACCCCTGTCATAGCCCGACAAACCTTTGAAAAATGGGGCATCGATTTTATTGGGACTGTCATTCCTGCGGCACAATATTCCTAAGCTCGATACATCATAGTAGCAACCGACTATTTAACGAAATGGGCAGAGGCACGAGCCACGAGGAAGAACGATGCTAGGACCACTGGAAAATCCTTGTGGGAGCAGGTCATTTCACGGTTCGGTTGTCCAATCAAACTTGTAAGCGACCAAGGCACACACTTCATTAATGAAGTGATTGCCCACCTGCTCTCTACCTTCCTAATAATTCATCGAAAGTCCTCTCCCTATTACCCTCAGGCTAATGGCCAAGCCAAATCCACAAACAAAATTCTAGTCAATGTGCTTACAAAAGTCGTGTCTACTTCGAGAAGTGATTGGGACAACAAGCTAATGGCAACCTTGTGGGCCTATCGCATAGCTTATAAAATGGCTATAGGACATATACCCTTTAGGCTGACTTACGGAACTGAAGCCATTTTGCCCGTAGAATTCTTCATCCCTAGTTTGAGGCTAGCAGTCCAGGAACGTTGGGAGGGAAGAGAGGCTTGGACCAACCACTTAGTAGAACTTGAGTGCTTAACGGAGACCCGACTCCTCGCCACTCACTCTCTGATTTGTGAAAAGGCTCGACGAAAGATGTGGTTTGACAAGCATGTCACGCAACGAGACTTCGAACAAGGGGACCTTATTCTGCTATACTCGGTAAAAGGACATAAACAAAAGATGAAGTTTCGGGGGCTAGGGCCTTTCAGGGTACGCGTGATTGGTAGGACCGGAAATGTCGAGCTGGAGACACTTGATAGTGAGGGAATAGGCTTTTTTAATGGCAGCCGCATTAAAAAGTACTATCCTCCTTCACATCCGTTACACAAGCCACCCATGCTAGAACCCCCACTGAATGTCCGCATGGCTACTGTAACTGACCTGACAGACCAGGACGAAGAAGTAGTGGCACCGGCATACCTGCGGATCACAATTGCAGCAGGAGCGGTGTATTCCTTCGATGCCTTGATTGATGAAGGTGCTGACTACAACATCCTAACACATGACCATTGGACACGCATTGGTCAACCGCAACTACAACCCACTAACGCTCAACTCACCCCGTTTGGGGGTACCGCTTACCCACTCCCAGGGAAATGCAAGGTGGTCATTTCCATCGAGTCTGAAAGTTTACCAGCCTTCTTCCATGTGTTGCCTGACACTAAGGACGCTGATAATGTATCACTATTAGGTCGCACTTTCAAGAAACAAACCAACTATAATGTGGATTACAACCTAAATCACATACATCTTGCTATCGGCAATGTGCGCATAGTGACGACTTTCAGCAAGGGCTGCCCTAACTGCCCCACTTTTACGAAGCCACCGATAGAAACCCCTACGACCACGCTTCAGCCCGACTCTAAACAGACGAAAACTAAGGCCTCGTGCCGATTTCTCAACCCCAGACCCACTCCCACCAAGAGCGCTCACAAGGCCAAAGAGTCCAAGTTTCTATGGGTGCCAAAACAGCAAAAACCACATCCGGGTAAACCACCCAAGTGTGATCCTAAACGCCCAAATTATCAACCGTCCCGACCCAAGAGGCAGTCTAGGCGCTATCCTGTAGACGCACAACCACGCCGCGCTGGATTCCCAAAGACCTCTTGCGGGCACAAGGATACCACGAGGGCAATCCCTAGATTTGGGTGCCTAAAAAGGGCCAGCTAAGAAGCTCATCTACAAGCAATCTCACCCTAACGAGAAAGGTTTGCACAAGTGGCGCCCAGAACACAATTAACAGGCCAGGGCCAGCGGTGGCTAACAAGCCTCAGCTCATCTATCGACCAAAGCAAATGCCCCAGGCCTTAAACCAACCTAATCCTGAGAACTTACAAACCACAATGACTGCTCACTCAGAATCGAGTACAACCCCCATGCCTCTAGAGCTTCCTACAGCATCTCAAAGTGCTTCCCATCATGACACCGATGAGGAAGTCACAACTATCTAGTCCAGTTGCACCAGCCCCACCAGAGGGTCTTAAACCTTCGTACGCAATACAACCTTTCCTCTCTTTGGCTAAGGACCTTGCCGCAACTTCTGGGGATGATTTAATAACCTGCATTAAAATGTTAGATGAAACTTTCACTACATTTGCTAAAAGATACGAGAGGCTAGACCTAGGTCTTCTTGATGAAACGCTTGCTTCGGATGTTCGTGCATTACCATGCACTTGGGAAGAATACGAACTTATGACCACTAAAGTTCCCAAAATTGCTGCCAAACTGATAGGCAAACGATGAAATCTTGAAGGATCAGGCTGCACTCAGAAGACTTATCACTTCTTATCGTAAGCCTCCGCGTTCTGCTCTTGAACAGGAGCTGCAAGAGCTCACACAGATGGCAAGCTCACCTTCCACATTCTTGCAGCAGTGGTTTACGCTAAGGATCCAATGGGAGAAAAAAGGTTGTCGCATAATGACCAATGCTGAGCAATGCAGGGCAATCAAAACTATCGAATATGACCCCACTTGGCACCTATCTCGTTTAGGGTCTTGGCCATCACCCATGATCAACATTTGGACGACCATGTGCTCGCCCACCCCTACATTGACCAATTCCTCACCAACGAGGAATCACATGTTGCCAGTCGCCTCAATACCGGAGATCTCTTCCACGACGATTTGACCTACATTTCCCAAGTCTCCATCCAACCATCCACTTTGGATTGTCATGCCCAACTCGAATACAATCCAAACTTCTATGATTGGCTATTGCCTAGGTAAGTCAACCCACGCGAAACAATGCTTACCTCACCCTTCCTGTGCTAATCCTAGGAAGGATTCTTTGAAAGATTCCTGACGAAGGGGGGAGCAAGGTGAGCAAGAGCAGAGCAAGGTAACCAAGAGCAGAGCAAAGATGAAAAGTTATATTATCTAGCTAGCAGATTGTTATAATTAAGAAAGTTTCTATGGGAGAATATTGCAGAATAAAACAATAGCAATGGTCAAGCCTCTAAGCAAGTGCACCCACTTTGGGCCCATCTATTTTTCTCTCAAACTTAGTTCTAATTAGAAATAAGCCGATTGTTAGGCAGTAATGTTGGCATGGTGTGTTGGCAGGTCACTGCCATGGCAGGACAGGACAAAGGAGGCAAACTACCATTCTCAGAAGAGGAAATGACCAAATTCGGCATCGCCATCGAGACGCGCGAATTCAGTTACTTCACTTTCAAGCACACACTGAATCTGGACGAAGCCATCATGGAGGAGCCCGCGATCAAAGACTTAGTGGACAGATGCCATCTCCACAAGTACTTGGAGAAGGTGGGGCAGGCGGTGGATTACAGTATATGCGCGGATTTCCTGAGGAATGTCGACAAAAGCAGGAACTGTGGGACCGTCACAGTAAGGACAGGGGAGCAAGAAAGGAGAATCAAAGCGCCCCTCAATGCAACAATCATAGAAAAGGCCTTGGGGCTTGTGCCAAAGAAAGAGAGAAGGCCGAGGCGAGACGTTTACACCATGCTGGGGGTCAAGAAAGAAGCGGTGCATACTGTGGATGGAATCAGCTTGGCTGACATCCCGGACCCAATGGTGAAACTACAAGCAAAAATGATCCATACTCTCTTCTTGGGCCAATGTTACAATGCGCTGATGAACAAGATCGGGGTCCGACTATTGGAAAGCATAGCAGTAGGAACCCCTGAAGAAATAGACTGGAATGGATTTGTACAGAAGACCATTCAAAGTTCAGCTACCCTCCTCACTCCGGCGGAAGCACCAGCAGAAGGAGAGTCCTCTGCCTCAACAACCGCTCCGCAAGGAAGAAACCTGTGTCGAAAGCAACTACAATCAAATACGGGGGCATCCTGACAGCCATCATAGATGAAGCAATAAAGAATGAGGGCGTCATGGAGGAGGAAGCAACACATCAAAGCTTAGCTCACCACGGCGGAGGGGAATCAAGTGAAAGAATAGTAAGCGACAAGGGAGAGCAGGAAATGCCGCCTCCACGAGCGACCAAACCCGCAGAACAAAGCAAAAGTGATAGGAGATAGAAGGAGAAAAAAGAGAAATTAAGTAAGGAAGAACGGGCTGACATCAAAAAAGCTAAAAAAGAGTCTCGAAGGGCCGAGGAAGAGAGGAGGAGGAAAGAGGAGGAGCTCGCCAGAATAGGAGAGGAGTCAAAGAAGGTGGAAGAGGACAGGAAAAGGAGGGCAGAGAAAGAAGCCGAGGAGCAGCGACTCAAGGAACTGGCTGAATTGGCGGAAGTTACCCGAAGGTCAGTGGAAGAGACCCATGGGGGCAGAGAACTCGAACCCACAAGCCTTGGCCATAAAGCCGAAGCCGGCGCAAGTGTGGAAGCAGCACCGGTGGTCGTAGGCAAGGGCAAGTCCCTCCTACATCCACTCCCTCCCTCCTTTGTGCCAACAACAGCTGAATTACGACTGCAACTGCTGCACAACCCACGCCTCCTCTCGACGCGGCACAGCTCATGACCATGATGCAGATGCTCGTGAGCAAGGTGGCCAAAATTGTCCCTGAAACTCAATTGAAAAGGCCCGCCACCGCAGATACAGAGTCACGGTAAGACCCCAAATGACAAAGGCTAGAGGCATTGACCACCACGCCCAATATTTCCATACCTACCGCAGACTATGACGCATATGTGGCCGAGTTACTGGCACAACTGGACGAGGCAAAAGAAGAAAAGAAGGTGGCCTTGCTGGAACTAGAAAAAGAAAAAGAGACGTCAATGGCCCTCCGGCTAGAGGTCTCAAGGTAGGAAGCTGACAAACGTAGAGAGATAAAGGCCCTGCAAGACCAGCTAGAAGAGAAAACGAATCAAGCCCAAACCAATGAAAGCCACCTTAAGCAAAGGCTGGAGGATGAGGAGCAGAGCCTGGTGGTGGAACAAAGGAACATTAAACTCTTGATGCAGCAATACAGTGATCTCTAGCAAATGGTGGCCCAAATGGAAAAGCTCTACCGGGAGGTTCAGGAAGGCGAAGCCACTGTTCCACAAGAACATGCAGCGAAGCCCCAGTCGTGGCACGAGCAAGAAGAATAGAACAGGCTAATCAGGGAAATCAAATTCCTGAAAAATGAAGGGCCGGGGGTCTTAGCAGCTAAAGCAAAACGACTACAGGATGAAGTGTAGAGATTGCAGGATGCGCTGGAGACCTCCCAGGAAGACGTGGAAGCCCTCATGGCCATGACCTTTAATCAAAAGAGACTGCTCCGCACTGAAATCCAGAGCCTAGAACAGTTGGTCCAAGAGAAATCAGAAATCCTGACCGAAGCCCACCACAGGCTCAGCATTGTTGATCAAGCGAGCGGGATCACTGAAGAACAGCTCGCTCAGAAACTAAGAGAAAGAAACCAGTTATGGTTCTTATCAAATGAGTAGCAACAAGTGGTAACCACCCTGGCGGGCCAGCTAGAGGAACAAAGGCAAAAGATGGAGGAGAGAGCCATGGAGTGGGAAAGAAAGAACTTTGACAGGGTGAGGGATTTAACAGAACGGCTTGTGGTGGCAGAATGTGAAAGAATGATGGCCGAGGCTAGGGTTGAGGCTGTAGAGATAACCACTAAGACCCAGCAACAGGCCTTTCTCAACACGGTGCTCCACGTGACGCAAGCCGAGGGTGATGATACAGTGGAACAGGCAAAAAAAAAATTTGAGCTAAGCACCCGGGAGCTACGATACGACCTTCAAGAGTGGGAGCTTTCAACAAGTACATGAATAACTAAAGAGCAATAGTTCTACTACCTGCGTTGTATGGGCCTTTCCACTGCAGAGCTCAAGGAGTTGGGTTTTCAGGAATAAGAGCAGCCACTACCACCACCACCAGTCGTTCCTCCTGTGGTAGAGTGAAATGTCGAAGAGGGCCCGGACTTCGAGCAAGATGATGACGAAGAGCCACAAAGGATGCCAAGTCCGCCTCAACCAGAGATCCCACAGGAGGAACCTACCGATGCCAAGCTACCTGAATGCATAATTGCAGCAAGGAGAAGGAGGCAAGAGTTAGTAGAGGAGGCCCAACGCTGAGCGTGCATACTTCCATGACAACTTCCTGAGGAGCCCATGCCACTGCGAAATGATACACATCCTGTAGATTGGCCCCAGGAGTTGATCATACGCCAGAGAGAGCTACATAAGAGGCCATTCGAGCTTTCATTCGCTTTTCCACACTCCCTGGACTGGGCCCTACCTTTAGGAGTTGTAGCCAAGATCAAAGATCTGGCTAACGAACTCGCAAACAGATGGATGGAGGAGAGAAGCATGATAATAACCAAGTGGAGACAAGAGCCACGAGAATACTGGGAAGACAAGGTCGGTCTGGTTCCCAAATCCGTCCAAGGCTACGAGGCACAGCCAAAATGGCGGAGGAGGATTTGGGACACCAATTTTGATGCCTGGACCGCAATTTGTAGCTCCCTCCCCGAAGAGCGTAATGATCCCATCTACATGCCCTACCCCCATAGGCATGGAGTGGATTACAACATAGATTTGCATGGGGATTGTAAATGCTAGAAGCCCAGAGGAGTGCTTAGTATTTAGGGTAGAAGATCTGCTTCCCTCCATAAATTGTTTCCTTGTAGATTTCTCTTCCTGCCCCGATCCAGCATTCTTAACCACTTGTAATTACCTCCGACTTCTCAAATTCCTGCTACTCCAGAAACCTACAGCAGAGAAAGCCCATCTCCCTCCACTCTTTTTTTATCTTAACCTAGGAATAGATAGTAGAGCCATGACGAGGTTGATGATGCGCGCTACTCTCCTCCCAGCCTTCTACTTAGAGCTATTAGAAAATATGAGTGACACCCATTTTGCAAGGTGTAATCACCCCTTTTTGTCCACCACTCCTGTAAGAGCTAGGGCCAGTATTAAGGAATACCTACAAAGTCGCGCATTTTTATAACGAGGCCTGCGACCGCCCCGTGACTAAATAGGTGCCCCATACCTTGCCCAATGTACTCTCTCTCATTCACCCAAAAAAAAAAAAACGGAAAGAAAAGAAAGTGGTTGCAGTCTTCATTCACTATTATGGTGCACCATACTCACTGCATCTAGAGTCCTCTCTAGCCCCTCCCCCACTTAACACTTAGGGCACATCAAGGGCAGGACTTTCAGACCTGTCACCTTGAGTTTTGCATCGCACCTTAGAAGCCGCACAAACTGGGTCCTCAAGTGTGGGACATTACCAAGGGCTTGCCCAAGGTTACACCCATCTCCCAGTTCCACTACCACGAACACCATGCACTACACAGTGAGACAGACACACCCCCTAGGAAGTGTACCACTTTTCTTGCAGGTTAAGTTCATGTTTCAAGAACGGGCTGCTTGGCTGACGGCGATCATCTACTACATCCTCCAATGACAAGGAATTTTTCTAGCAGTCGGACATGACCCCATTGGTGCAACTTCAGGAGCTTCGCTGCAAAGGTTTCAATGGCTCAACAGATTTCATGTTGACAACCATCCGCCTCCTGATGGGCTGCCATTGGCATAAATCTTGGAACCTCACCGTCCGATGATCCATGCCCACTGCCTCAAGATCTACGGATCGCTTATTAGCACCACAAGCTTGAAGACTTTCAACTCAAAACTGAAGATCCTCTACTCCCAGACAAGGGTTTTCAGCCCAGGCCACGACTTTTCAAGGCAAACGGCGTTCGGGGGGTTTCTCCAGAATAAATCTCTCCAATACCATCCTCATAATGGATTGCTTATTGTTTCAAGCGTTTCGGATCCTCAAAAGACGACCGGCTCCATAGGGGCGCCAGAACAGTGAGAAAGATGCCGAGAATCGTCAAAAAGACTAAAGCATGATGGAATCTCTCCTGGCCATCGTCATCAAACTCCATCACCTCTCATTCACAAGCCTCAGTGTCCTCTACCCACCTGTTACACCTAGCAATAGCATCATCTATCCCACTACTCCCCACCACAGTGCCATGGGACTGGCACTTGTCTAGGAGGGGGTAATGTTAACCCCAACACGAAGAAAGCAAAAGAAAGCGGAAAAGACATAGGGCAAAGGCGGAAAAAAGGTAGTCTGACTGAAGAAAGAAGAGGAAAAAAGACCAAAAGCGCAAGGGCAGCCTCAAAAGTCCAAGGCAAATGCAGAAAGGGAAAGGCGCATTTTAAAATAAAAAAGACGCACCCTGAAATCTTGTAAAAGAGCGCCGGGTTCTCACCCGTGCAATTTGTAAATGTAGACAGGCGGTGGAAAGGAAGCTAGGAGGATAGACAGACAATGAGAAAAGGGGCCTAGGCTAATGGCTGGCCATGTAAAAAAAGGGGGATGACCACCCATGGAAATTAGGGCATGTATATAAAGTTAAAAAGTGAATGAGAAGCTCATTCTCGTGTGTGGCAGAAAGCTTCTTATTCTTCTCCTCTTGCTTCTTGCCTTCTTGCTTGTGCTTGAGAGAGGGATTGAGAGAGTGTGAGGGAGTGAGGGAGTGATCGTGTGAGGGTGAGGGATCTTGGAGAAGAAGCTCTCCATCTTCTCTTTTCATCTTCTCCTCCTCTCTTCTCTTCTCTTGTCTCGTACGTGGCTATGGAGGATGAAGCTCATGGGAGAGGGATTGAGGTTGCTTGAGCTTGCCTCAAGGATCGTGGAGCTGCAGGTGTGCAAGAGAGAGGAGGGTACTCAATCGAGCATCAAGGTAAGCTCACTACACCCATAAGGTAGGCATTGCGCATCGGCTATGTGAGAGATAGCCATGGCTGCTCGGTTTGAAACACTTGAGCAATAAGTGGTCCGTAGGTCTCGGGGTAGAGCTTGAAGAGTTCCCACAATAAGACTAATGAAGAATGTGAAGCTGGACAAAAGACAGAGACACTAGATAGTGGAGACCAAGCATATAAATTGCATGAAGCTTCTTGTACAAGGTAAAGAAGGGTACATAGAGTAGGTGGATATGGTGGTGGATATGGTGGAAGCACAAGGGTAAGCTATTAGAGAAAGGTGGAGGCTTACGAAAGATGGAAACTTGTGTGATAGAGAAAGGATATGGTTGAGAATATGGTGGAAGCACAAGGGTATGCGTACAGAAGATAAAAACTTTGAAGGTGTATGGTAGAGAGAGAGTCACTACAAGGATATGGAGGTATAGTGATGGCGTTTTCCGACGCAAAATAGCAGCATCGCTATTAGCGTCACAAATAGCGATGATTCTTAGACGAAAAAAATGCGGGCCGAAACTCAAGCACATTATTTTGCACGCATACACAAAAGAGAGAGCAAACATCTTGCATTTGAGAGGGAGAGGGAGAGAAAGAGAGAAAGAGGGAGAAAGAAAGCTTCATGCCGCCGCCGCCGCCGCCGTTCGTGAAGAAGAGGAGGAAGTGCACAGAGGGCGAAGACAAGCTGTCGTCACGAAGAGGAGCCGCTGAATCCATCTTCGAGCCTTTACGGTGAGTGCATTGTTCATTCTTGCTTTGTTTTTGTGTTTTCTTTTTTTCTTTTACATAGTTTTGTTAAAATTCATGTGTATTGAGAGAGGGAGAGGAAATGAGAGAGAAAGAGAGGGAGAGGGAGAGAGAGAGAGAGGAAGGGAGAGAAAAGAGAGGGAGAGGAAGAGAGAAAAGGAAATGAGAGAGGGAGAGGAAAAGAGAAAAGGAAAGAAGGAAGGAGAGAGAGAAGAAAAAAAAGTAAAAATAATAGGGAAAGGGAGAAAGAGAGAAAGAGGGAGAGGGAGGAAATGAGAGAGTGAGAGGAAGAGAGAAAAGGAAATGAGAGAGGGAGAGGAAGAGAGAAAAAACATTAAACATAATAGGAAAAGAGAGAAAGAGAGGGTGAGGGTGAGGGTGAGGGTGAGGGAGGGAGAGGAAATGAGAGAGGGAGAGGAAGAGAGAAAAGGAAAGAAGAAATGAGAGAGAGAGGGCAAAAACATTAAACATAATAGGAAAAGAGAGAAAGAGAGGGAGAGGGAGAGGGAGAGGAAGAGAGAAAAGGAAATGAGAGAGGGAGAGGAAAGAGAAAAAACATTAAACATAATAGGGAAAGAAAGAAAGAGAGTGTGAGGGTGAGGGTGAGGGTGAGGGTGAGGGTGAGGGTGAGGGAGGGAGAGAAAATGAGAGAGGGAGAGGAAGAGAGAAAAGGAAAGAAAGAACGAGAGAGAGAGAGAGAACATTAAACATAATAGGGAAAGAGAGAAAGAGAGGGAGAGGGAGAGGGAGGGAGAGGTTGTTATTTTCTTGTTTGTTGTTGTAGTAGTAGTAGTTTTTCTTTTCTTTTCTTGTTTATTGTTGTTTAGTTTTCTTGTTTATTGTTGTTGTTATAGTAGAAGTAGTAGTAGTTTTTTCTTTCTTTTCTTGTTTATTGTTATTGTAATAGTAATCGTTGTTGTTATTGTTGTTGTTGTTGTTGTTTTTTCTTCTTTTCTTGTTTATTATAGTGGTAGTGGTAGTGGTAGTGGTAGTGGTAGTGGTAGTGGTAGTGGTAGTGGTAGTCGTTATCGTAGTCATGGTCGTGGCCGTGGTTGTAGTCATAGTCGTAGTCATAGTCATGGTCGTGGTCGTGGTCGTAGTCATAGTCGTGGTTGTAGTAGTAGTGGTGGTTTGATTGTTTGTTGTTGTTATTGTTGTTGTTGTTGTTGTTGTTGTTGTTGTTGTTGTTGTGGTAGTAGTAGTAGCTTTTTCTTCTTTTCTTGTTTATTATAGTGGTATGTGGATGTGCATTTTGCATGGTTTTGATTTTTGCTCACAAAAGTGAATGGCTTTATCCTTTTTGCATAGGAAAAGTGTATAGTGTGCATTGTGCATGCTTTTGAGTTATTGTGAGTCTCATATTTGGCCATGCTTTAAATCTTTCTAAGGGTCGGTCATAATTGCTATATAGCGATAATTGAAGGCTCTTCCTTTTTCTTTTATATTTCCTCAAAACAAGTGATAGTTTCTTTTGATGAAAATAACCCTTGTAGTTGAGGAGGGTTTTTTCCAATGAGCTATGGAAAGCGTGGGTTTTGTTAGTCTCACTAAGAATGTGGATTAACATTTTGAGTCCTTGGCTTGGGATCTCATCCTTTTCATTCTTTGCTTAATATCCAACTTTGGTGATTGCCTATCTCAAGTTCTTTGACCATTTTGATAGAAGATTTAGCCATGAGAAAACATATTTTTCTTTGAAAAAAACATATTTTTCTTTGAAAAAAACATAGTTTTCTTTGTTGTCCTCCTTGTTGTCTTTCTTGGGTAGCCTTGAGATAAAGAAATTTTCTTTAGCTATGAAGGATGTTCCTTTGGAGAGAGCATTCTTTTCATCTCTGTTGCTGCAAGACATGTTGAAGATGCCCAAGCTAGAGAGATATCCAAGTTTTTTTAAACCTTTTTTTTTTTTAGATGAGATTTTCTTTGTTGATGAAGGATGCTTCTTGTAGGCACTCTTTTCATCTTTGGTAGGAGTGGAGAATGACCAAGGTGATATTGTTTTGTTCAAAGGCCCTTTTAGATAATAGCTTTGTTGAGGAAAAGCAAATGTTTTGTTTATTATTAGTAGGTTATTTTATTTAGTAATAAGATGCTTACCATTATTTTTGTGAAGATGCTTTATGAATTTGCAAGGAGCACCTTCTATGCTGGTTCTATTATTATTCTCTTTAGGGACTAGAAGAGAGAGAATACCCGGGTCATTGTCTTTATATTTTTCTTTCAGAGATTCCCACAATCTTCTGAGATTACCTTTAATACGCAGATCGCGGTCTTTATATATATTCTTTAGAGATTCCCACCATCTCTGGAGATCACCTTTAGTGCGTAGATTGGGGATAGGATCCAAGGAAGTTCCAAGAATTTTTTGAGAGAAGACCTTCATATGATTGATGTAGATTGTCAAATAGTCTGGTTGTGGCCATAATAGAAAATTCTCCTTTACTTGGAGCATGGATGGAGTTTCTTCCTCTTTGAAGGATAGATGTGTCGTATTCAGAGAATAAAATAGCGGCACACCTTTTTTATCTGTAGAGAAAAGATATGCATCACTTGGAGAATGTGTTATTGGTACCACCAAATAAAGCCTTTGATCGTAGTCAAATGCTCTGACATGATCTACATCATCAATAATCCAACCTTGACTGTGGGAGGCAAAATATTCGAACTGAGTAGAGCTTGGGAGATTATAGCTCATTTTGGTGTGACTAGGATATTTCATTATGTGAGGATGATATGCATAAAGTTTGTCAAACATTTTGCCATGACTTTTATCATCGTCATAATAATCCCAACCAAGATCATTAGCATAGTCCTTACAAGAATGTAATTTCTCTTTGGTTTGGTCATTATCATCCCAACCAGAATCATCATGCCATTGAGCACAAATATCACATGTGTGTTTTACTTTGTGTTGAAACCAATTATAGTTTGGTTGGAGACCATGTAAGGATTGTTCTTTAGGGATATCATAGCACTGCTCTAGATCTGATTTGTTGCCAATAGGAATATTCTTTGCGTCTTTGCTCAAAGTGGAAGCCTAAATTGAGTTTATCGATTTTGATGAAGGAAAGTAGGGATGGGATAGGCTCTCACCATTTGGACGTGATGTGACATTGTGATTTTCCTTCATTATATTTCCTTCAATTTGATCTACAAAGTTTATTTCATCTTTGTGGAGAAACTCCAAATGGTTTTGGCATAAGTTTCATCCTTGGGCACATAGTCTTCAGGCTTTGAGACTTCGATGCTGGGTTGTGGATAGATGTATTCCCATGCTCCATTATCAACATCATGTAACATTGTTTTAATTTTTGAGTTAGTAGAAGACCACCAACCTTTTGGAGGAATATATTTGCTTGATCTTTCAAACTCTATGTCTTCATCCCTTTGTTATGAAGAAGAAGGGTTTTCCATGATAGGGGCTTTATCAAGAGCATTCTTTGGGAGACTCGGAGGGAAGAGTTTTTGAGTGGTTAACTCTTCAGAAGAGCTTGGCATGAAAGAATTAGAAGGGAAAGGTTTCTTTTCCAAAAAGGAGTGTCAGACTAAGATTCTGACTTTTGTGGAGATTTAGGAAAAGATGATCCTTTAATTGATGCTTCAGGGCTTAGATTTTTTTATTTCTCATTTATCTCCTCATCGGATTCTTTTCTATTGACCAATTCTAAAGATAGAAATATGTCTAAATGAAAAGACTCTTGAGATAGAGACTTACCTTTTTCTGCTCCCAAAAACTCTGGAGATTGAGATATGTCTTCTTTTGATATGGATAACAAAGAGATATAATATTCTTCTTCATTTTCTTTTGAGAATGTCACTGAGATATCATCTTTCTATTGCTCTTCTAGTATGAAGAAAGATTATTATAGAATGGCTTTCATCATGCTAAGAGAGGACTGATCTTTCTTATACCGTTGTTCAAGGAGTTGTGTAATAGTGGTATGTTGGGACAAAGGGTTGTGGTTTTAGGAATGGTAGGTTCCTTTTCCCAAGGTTCATCTTCCCATGCCTTGATCCAAGCATGGTCTTGTTCTATAGTTAACTTTGCTAGAGATTGAATTCTTCTTTTAGTTTTGTTAGTCCAGTCCTTACCACAAGGGCACTTTGGATAGTTGGACTCTTGATTGCATCTATATGTATAAGAATTCAATGTTAGGGGATCTAGATCAGTTACTTGAGGAGAGGAAGGAGAATTGAGAACTTCTACTAATATGTCATAGGTAGTCTCTACCCGTTCCCTTTCTTGTCAATGCTTCAAGCCAATATGGTGAACCTCATTTTGGTTCTAAGGAGTATCCATAGAGCATAGGCCTTTGAGGGCTTCCTTCTCTTTAATAGATCTCTGTGAGGTGTCGATGGGATTGGATCCTTTAGCACTTATCTTGCCACAAATGTGAGAATCTTCATGTTAACCCTCAAATGAACGAAGGTGAAAAATCCGAAAAAGCTAAAGCAAAAGACAAAGACAAAGGCCAAGGCAAAGAGAGATGGAAGACAAAGACGCACAAGGAGAAGAGTCCTAAATAAGGGAGAAAGGTGCACAAGGAAAAGCGCAAGTCAAAACATTTGTAAAAGAGCACAAGCGCATCATGGTTTAATTCAAGGAGCACCGGGCTCTCACCTGTGCAATTTGTAAATGTAGACAGGCGTGGAAAGGAAGCTAGGAAGATAGAAGGACAATGGGAAAAAGGGCCTAGGCTACAGCCGGCCATGTAAAAAAGGGGAAAAGGGGATGACCTCGCAAAAGGGATTTAGGGTTTTGTATATAAAGTTGAAAAGTGAATGAGAAGCTCATTCTTGTGTGTGGCAAAAAGTGGCTCTCCTCCTCCTCTTCTTCTTCTTCTTCATCTTGCTTGCTTGAGCTTGTGCTTGAGAGAGGGAGTGTGAGAGTGTAAGGGAGTGAGTGTGTGAGGGTGAGGGACTGAGGGGGAGAAGCTCTCCATCTTCTCCTCTCTTCTTCTCTTCTCTTCTCTTGCTCACGGTGATGGAGCTTGGAGCGTGGAGCTTGAGGATGGAGCTTGCTTGAAGCTTGCACTTGGATCATGGAGCTACCGGAGTGCGCGGGAGAGGAGGTAACTCGAACGGCATGGAGGTAAGCTCACTACACCCGTAGATATGGATGGTGTGTCAGCTATGTGAGAGGTAGCCATTATTGCTCGGCTTGGAACGCTTGAAACAATAAGCGGTCCGTGGGTCTTGGCTGTTGAGCAAAAGCTCCCACATTTTGGTTCCATTGCCGGGACAACGGATTCAAGCCTTGAGCGCTCACGCGCTTCGAATCGAGCATCGAAGTAAGGGTCTTCCCTAAACCGGTGCTTGAGATAGGTAGGAAGTGAGGGGGTTGAAGACAGTATTCGATCTCCTTGGCAAGTAGGTTTTTTGCTTTTTTGAGATTTATGTTGTGAGATGGAGTAGTGTAGGTATTTACTTTGTGATTTGGATGCATTAGAGTAGGAGAAAACAATGAAAAACAAAGAAAATAAGCATTAGGATTTACTATTGCAAAATAGGGCAAAATAGGGCAAAAATCATGCAAAAAATGGTAAAAATCTTGCTTGTGATGCCTAAGATCGGCAAATGAGTGATTGGGGGCATCAACACTATACCCGGAAAGGGGTATAAGAGCCAAGAGGCCAAGGTAGAGCTCATTTGTAACCATTTCAATGAGAGAGAGAGAGAGAGAGCCATCATAGGATTCGATCTGATCTCACCATCGATGAGCCTACCGCTCTATTCACGTACATGAATCCCTTCCCCTATCCCCCTAGATAGGATCTAGAGGTTTATGCTTGCTATGATTGAGTAAAACGCAAGAATCGAGCAAAATCAACCTCTCGCTGTCACCGTCGTGCCATGTTCGGCCCGTCCGAGCGGTCGCTTTTGGGCCGAGTCCCAGAATCGGCCCTCGGCCCTCTCTCGTTTGGCCCACTCGACTTGAAACCCTAATCGGCCCTCGGCCCAGACCGACTTGGCCCATTCAAGTCGACCATTCAGACCATCGACTAACTCGGCCCTCAGCCACGTGTCATATTCGGCCCTCGACCCAAATGCCTCGGCCCGTCTAAATGACCTCATCCAAATCTGTGCCTTGGCCGTCCGAGTCTACCCTATTTGAGTCACGAATTCAGCTCTCAGCCCATGTACCTCGGCCCGTCTGAGTGACCCACTCGGACCCTGCAATTCAGACCAGTTAGGCCGAGTGTAAATTTCTATCAAATTCTCAAAAATTTGACTTGATCTGGCTAGAGCTCAGCAACGCAAACTGTCGAAAGTCCTTCTGACGCTCAGAACTTGATTCTGGCACACAGAATAGACAAAATCGTAGGGAGCAGCCGCTTAGCAGCTTGAAGTAGGCAATAGCGAGACCCAGAGACCTAGACGCAAAGCGTTGAGTAGTTAAAACCTGATTGGCCAAAAACAAACAAGGCAATATATTAGAAAAACCCTGAACTCCGAAATTGACCCCAAAGGCTGTGTAGAGCTAAAGGCACATCACAGATCCATCACTGGGCTGAAACTTAGGGCAAGTAGTTCAAAATTTGGCTAAACGGTCCTCCAAATTGCGCATGGTGTTTACCGTAACGGCCCTGCGGGCCGGGGGGACTGCCCCTCCCGGACCCCCACAGAGGGGGCTCTGCCCCCTCAACACCTCCCCCAAGTAGGTTGGAGAGAAAACACGCGCCATGACAGGTCCTCCGAAATAGACCCTAGTGTAGCAATGGCTCTACACGAGCATGGATTCTCACTTGCAAAAGAGTAACCAAAAGCCCGCACCCGAATAGAGACAAATAGAGACCCGAGAACCTCAATGGGCCCATCTAGCCAACAAGGGCAAAAAGGCCACACTGCAAAAATACATACATGTTGCATTCGGACTGCATCTAGTCAATGCGGAAAGCAAGAACATCAAGCTACAATAGCGAGAATGACTAGATATGACAGTCTTGACGATAGATGCTCCTTGAATAGCACTACACTGATGATCCAAGGCACTAGTGGAGAATCCACATCTGGTCGTGCAATTGGGGACTCAATGGCATTTTTTAGAAGGCTTAAATTTACAAGCCAAGACCTGAGAGATAAAGAAATAGTATCACTTGCTTATCTAAGGGTCAAACTCACCGCGAAAAGAGAGCACGCTATCGATGCTTTGATTGATGAAGGAGCAGATTTTAATGTCTTGACCCATGAGGCATGGACCCTACTAGGCCAACCAGAGCTGACACCAACTAATGCAACTCTTAGCCCTTATGGGGGACCTCCACAAGCACTCATAGGGAAGTGCAGTATCCTTGAAACAATTGAGACTGAAAGCTTGCCCATCCTATTTCATATTCCTCCAAATAGTGCTAAATATGGTAAGGAAACCCTCCTGGGAAGACCCTTCAAAAGGGCGAGCAAATGTGAGGCTGACTATGTAGCACAGAGGATACACCTGACACTACTGAGAGTGAGGATAGTCACAACCTTTAGCAAGGGTGACCTCATCGAACCTCGAGGGAAAGGCAAGGAAGCTGCTAACGTAACAGTCGAGCCTACTAATGAGAGCAAGGACTTGTTGGAAGAGTTGATGCAAGCACAGGTCAAACAATGAGAACCAGTGAGTGAGGCCATGCTTGAAACAAGAAGGTCAAGAGACAATGCCAAGGACAGGCTTTGGACTTACAAATATCATAGAAGACCCCAAAAGAAGCCCAAGCCTTATAGACGAAGGCATTGATGGAGGGTCTGCACAACGCTGCAATGGATATCCAAAGCGTTGTGCTCAAGGGTATTTTGCAGGTAACCGATGGATTTGGCTACCAAAATCCCCTGCTAAACCATGTCTATCAGCTGAAGGCAAGATTGCATCAAAAGCAATGAAGCACAGGAGGAAATCTAAGAGAAAATCTAGGTCTCGAGGCAAGAAACCAAACATGAGTATTCGAAAGGAAGAGCCTCATCCTAGCATGCTTAATAAGCAGATGTCATATGTAGCCATTGAGTGTGCACAAAAGCCATTAGTTCGCAAAGAGTCTTTGATTTTCCAAGAGGATAACAAGCATCATAGCCACAGCATTTCTCATGGCAAGGCTGATCGCTCAACAAAGAAAATGGCACAATCGTCTCATAGCCTCGAGCAAATCATTCAACCAGTGCCAAGTCCACCTAAGTGTCCTAGATCTCCTACATCCTCTTTTTCCAAACGGACACAGGAAGCACAATAGTGGCCGTTAATGGCAGCTGCTCACTCCCAATCTCTATCTCCATCAAATCTTCCAAATATCCAAGAGGGGGGACATGACACTAGCCGTAGCTCTCGGCCCAAGGATATGCCTGTGCAACCCAATGTGACCAAATCAACTCATCGATCTACACAAATGAATGCTCAAAGAGTAACAAAAGACGCGACCACTTCTGATCGCCCTAGGGACCTGACACCACAATCCACCAAGATTAGCCAGCCCACTGGACTAGCCGCTACTACTTCCAATCAGGGATCACAGCAGTCACAGTCCTTGGCTGTGACAATGCCCCTTGCAGAACGTGTCCTTAGAAGTTTACCTGTGAAGGAGGTGTCGCAACCAACTTCCTTGACAACTCCAACACTTCCAATGTGCCTAAAGCCTAGGCTGGAGGAGTTAAACACATGGGAATTGGCTGAAGAGCTAGACTCTCCCAAAAGGGAGACAGTTGTACCCTCACAACCTGGCGAGGCTATTCAGCAGGCCATGGCTATGTCCCATGAGGACACACTAGAGAAAGGGAATGCTGAGGCCCAACCAAGCACATCAACGGTTGACCTACTCCAAGGTCCTGAGTTGTTGAGAGATGCACCTTCACTAACCAAGAAAAGGAGGAGAAAATAGTAAAAACAACAATTGTAGGTGGTTGTGGACCCCAAGAACATTGAGACGAAGAGCGCTGGAGAGCTGATGAATAAATCATCGAGTTCATCCACCAATGAACCCATTGATGCCTCTCCTAATAGCGGTGAAACCTCAGACACATCCGTGTACTCTGAAAAATCAAAGCAGCCGTTACCATCAATGGCTGCTTGCAACACTCAATCCACCGACAATAGAACTTGCATTGACCAATCAAGAGTGGATATAATGCTGTCACAACAGGGTGACAAACCTATACCAGTCATATCCAAGGAGAACCATGCCGCAATAACGAAGCCTCAGGAGAAACATGGAAACCCCAAGAGTATAAGAAATCCTAGCATTGGCCAAACTTGCATGTCTAGGCCTAAGCCCCCAACTACGCTAAAGCCTAGGTAAACTCCTAGAACCTTGCACGAGATAGCAACCGAGCAAGCCCTCGTTGAACATAGAAGTGTCACAGAGTGCTTAACTGAGTTGGATGCTAAGCTCAAAGTGTTCACACATGTCTATGTCCTGGCAGACATGCGCGCATTCCCTAAAGAGCAGCTCGAAGAATACTTGCCATTTCCCTTATCTCGGGAAGAGCAAGATCTTGACAAGCACTATAACAGGCTCCTATATGAACGCATGCAACTCATCTCTGGCGAGGAAGCCAACGAACTGCGCTAAACTATCACATTCAATGATGCACCCTGCCAACCAAATCTCTTAGAGATAGAGTAACTAAAGCGACTATCAGAGGGCCGAAGCCAATTTGAATAGCGTTGGTGTGAAAACCACGTTGCAATGGCCGAACTAGGAGCCCAGATCATGACAGTCTTAGAGGAGCGATTGGCCAAATGGCGATCTCAAAGAGACCCAACCTATGTGGCACCAACTTCCCTTCGAGTACTGACTGCCATTCGGGGTACAAACTTAGCTGAACCTAGCCAAGAGAACTCTCTATTTGATAAGGTTCTCACTGAGGAGGAGTTACATGTTGCCAGTAGACTCGGACAAGGTTCCATGCTACTCGATGTTGCAAAATATCTATCGGTATTGAGTAAGCTACCACAAGTACTGGATGTGTGTGCCATGCTCTAGTACAATCCAGAGTTCTGCAATTGGCTTTTATCCTCATGAAGTGACATGGATTCATGGATATGTATGTAAATAAACAATGACTTTTGTGACCCTGTATAGACACTATCAACACACACAAGCAATAATAGTCAAGCACAAGGAGAAGAGTTGGGGTCAATAGGCTAGGCTCGTCAGGTCCTCCTCTCACCACATATTTAGAAGTTGTGTGACCATTTCCACCTCCAGGCGGAGGGCATGCACCCCTCATTACCACCATAGGAAGCCCTGACCAACAGCTCTGATGGTGTAGACAGGGTGCAATCCCTTTCTATACACCTTTTTCCCTTTCCGATCTGTCCTTCTGAGGATGAGCCCTGCCCCAATCCATGACCACTAGTCCATGTAACTTAGCATGAGCCAAGTTCTGCTAATGACTAGAGGCTAAATGAATATCATCATGGGGGCCATTCCTTACATGCGAATGGTTTTATCATGTATTAAGTCCTAATCCTTGGTAAGCATCTTGCAGGTCCCCCTACGAGGAAGACATGGAGCACCTAGGGTGGCAGTTGGCTTGCAAAGACACTCTCCGCTGTCGACGGGAACATACAGCACATGCCCCTCTGCCGGTGCACTACGTGCCTACCCTCAAAAGGTATGCAAAGAAACGAGGTCCCAAGCGACACTGCCCCGGATGTAGGCTGAAGAATTCCCAGGTCAGGGGAGTAGAAGCTCAAAGAAGCACACAAGGTGTGGCAACACCGGCTGTGCAAGCCCCCAACAGGCGCTCGGGCACCAGGTGCTCAAAGGCTGAAAGGGCAACTCGAGACAAGGAAGAATTCGATGCATTGTTCAAAAGCATCTTGGAAACTGTTGCGGCTAGAGACTACACCATTCACGTCCCAGCCGACATCTTCCCTGCCCAGCCTCACAAGAGCCCCTCACCAGCAGAGCCTCAGTCGCCCAACCACCCAGACTCACCCCGCCTTATGCAAATCGAGTAGTCCCCCATGATATACAAGCAGCTTAACAAGCAATCCTGCCATAACTTTTTGTCTTTTGATGATTAAAGGGGCAGGCTCCCCACTTGTACACACTTCCTTTACCTATCATTAATATATGCCACTTCTTTAATAAGCACTGGAATAGGCATTGCAATCAGCATCATAGCATTTTGAAAAGTTATATCTTGACATGATTGCATTTGCTCGTTGTACTTGACGCATGCAACTTGCATATACTCTCATGAAGTGACAAGTGGATACAGGATGACACAGGTCTTCGTGCAAACGTGTTCAATGCCCAAGTCACCGCAAGACCACCAACCGCACAAAGAACCGCAACAAAGTCACGCTGCCGAACGCAAAAAATCACCCTTGCGAGTGCCCACATCACATGAACCAAAGCATAGTCATGGGCTAGGCTCTCTTCTTGGGTGAAGCTCTACAGTGAGCTCACGATGGCTGTTCGCAACAACGACTTCTCTAACAACAAGGCTAGGGCACAATCACCACTGTCATATCCATTTCTTGAGCCTTCGAAGCTTGACATTTCCCAACCCATTGAAAGGCTGATAGCCTCAACATATTGCAATGGTTGTACTCAGGCAAGTCAAAAAAAAAACAAAGAAAACAAAAGAACAAAAAGATAAGAAGCACCCACGATCACAGCACCGCACCTAGGGGTCCTCAAATTAGGCGTGTCCAACGACCTTGGTCGGCTGGCTCCGTCTGTAGTCCCCTAGCCCCCTAGCATCACCCCCAATAGTCCAGGGCACATCAAGGGCATGACAGACCTAGGGCGCTTGTCTCGCCTATGGTTAGACTTGTCACCCTGACCCATTCACACAATTTCCTCTTGCACTCTGCCTTAATACCATTGCAATCAATTGTGGTAAGCACTGCACGAATGGCCATGAAAAGTACACTGTCCTCATCGCACATGCCCAATGTCTACCAGCTACCGATAGTGCAATATCCATGTGTTCTATTATCTTATGTCGTGCAATCACAATGCACAGGATGTCGCATACAACTTCACGTGTACTTCTTCCCACCATGGATGACTTTGCTTCATCCACACGTCGTTATGAGAAACTAGCCCGCGATCTTCTACTACCTACGTAATATCTAAGTATGCACGAGTATGCACTGCACCGAAGTATATACATAGTTTGGGTCCTCAAGTGCAGGACAATACTCTCAACTTGCTTAGAGTTCAACATGTCTTCCAAACTAATTAAACTATGTCTTGTGCACGCTAAAGAAGACTAGCACTACCCCTAAGGAGAAACCACCTATGAGAGGTTTTCAATTATAGGTATTGAAGACTCCAACGAGGCTGTTGTTCACTCTTCATCAACACTCAACTCTGAATTCCTATCCTTATCACCCTGTAAGCCTGCCAAGAATCATCATATACAGAATCCCCAACAAACCGCCACTTGTACTCCATCAGTGCAACCCCCCCAAAGAACAGCCCTACCACCAACTCCCATTGCCCTGTCCCCTACCACTTAACCCACCAATGTGCCCCCAACAACCTTCCTCCCCACCACTACCAACACTCCGCCATGGCAACCACATATGTCCTTGCCACCCATGTCTTCGGTGCATGCTAACGCTTGCTACCTATGACGGTGAGTGCCATGAGATTGGCACTCGTCTAAGAGGGGGGTAATGTTAACCCTCAAACGAACGAAGGTGAAAAATCCGGAAAAGCTAAAGCAGAAAACAAAGACAAAGGCCAAGGCAAAGAGAGAAAGAAGACAAAGACACACAAGGAGAAGAGTCCTAAATAAGGGAGAAAGGCGCACAAAGAAAAGCGCAAGTCAAAACTTTTGTAAAAGAGCGCAAGCACATCATGGTTTAATTCAAGGAGCGCCTGTGCAATTTGTAAATATAGACGGGTGTGGAAAGGAAGCTAGGAAGATAGAAGGACAATGGGAAAAAGGGCCTAGGCTACGGCCGGCCATGGAAAAAAGGGGAAAAGGGGATGACCACCCAAAAGGGATTTAGGGTTTTGTATATAAAGTTGAAAAGTGAATGAGAAGCTCATTCTTGTGTGTGGCAAAAAGTGGCTCTCCTCTTCTTCTTCTTCTTATTATTCTTACTTGCTTGAGCTTGTGCTTGAGAGAGGGAGTGTGAGAGTGTAAGGGAGTGAGTGTGTAAGGGTGAGGGACCGAGGGGGAGAAGCTCTCCATCTTCTCCTCTCTTCTTCTCTTCTCTTCTCTTCTCTTCTCTTCTCTTGCTCGCGCTGATGGAGCTTGGAGCGTGAAGCTTGAGGATAGAGCTTGCTTGAAGCTTGCACTTGGATTGTGGAGCTACTGAAGTGTGCAGGAGAGGAGGTAACTCGAATGGCATGGAGGTAAGCTCACTGCACCCGTAGATATGAATGGCGCATCGGCTATGTGAGAGGTAGCCATTAGTGCTCGGCTTGGAATGCTTGAAACAATAAGCGGCCCGTGGGTCTTGGCAGTTGAGCGAAAGCTCCCACACTTCGCAATGCAAACATGATGCCCATACATTTGGGGATGCTTACCCATTGATTGGAGATAATTTTGGAGCTAATTTGAGCACTACTCTTAACAATTTGACAGGGATTTATGGTTCATATTGCATGATCTCTCATGACTCCGAAATGCGTTTGAGCAATAGTTGAAGCTCACTTTGATTGATATTGTCTATTATTTGCTACATCAAACATTCACTTGAGATAGTTCATGCCACTTATCATTTGATGATACTCAAGCTATTCGCTTGGATGTTAGATGTTTAATACGGATGCTATATGTCTTGGCTATGCTTGACGGACATTGGGCTTTGCCTTTAACTTGCATTTGAGTTATTCTAGAGCTTTGGACATTGACATTGGTTTTGTTAGTTACCTACATAGATGTTACAGTGGATGCTTTGTTGACTACCTTTAACTTGGATGCTCTGGATGTATACACTTGGATCTTGGATGTCTGATTCTATGTGCATGATGCATTTGAGCTTTGCGTACTCATTCCACATTTAACTTTGTTCTTGTGGGAGCCGCTTCATTGACTTTGATGTTACATAGAACTCATGGTTATGCAATTGAGCTTGATTATTGACACAATGGGATATTCACTTTATACACATGCTCTCTTTACATGATATATGTTTGCTGTTTATGCCTTAAAGGCTGATCTAAGTTGACACTTGTCTTGGACTAGCACCAACCTCTGACAGGGCATTATCAGTTATGCATACACCTATCTTGGCTCTTTACTGAGATTTTGGTTAGTCAATCATACCTTTGGTTGTGGTCTCTTCCATTATCCCGGGACTTGCTACATGTATGACTATTATGCCAGTTGATGTATTCCATACTAACAGATTATAGTTTATAGCATTGGGTGCTTGTCCTATATATGCCGGCTACTAGAGTTTGTTACATATCGTGCATGGTGCAAGATATCACTTGACAATTACAATTTATGTTTTCTCTGTGTGACAGTCTTGATTTGGCTTGGTTTTCTTACTATTGTACCTCATTTAGAACAAGTTGTAATTGCAAATTTTGGTAGTTTTCATGAGGGCAGTCACTTCCATTTGACAATTCCTTCTATTGAGTTTGTGGATAGCTCAATACTTGGCCAATACCCATTGTTTTCAACTTGATCTAGTAGTGGTTTTAGGGTTGATTTGCAAGTCATTACAACAATCTATTTTTCCCTTCTGTGCATTTACTTGGTCTTAGTATGGTTGGTGGTTCCAATGATAGTGCTATCTTTAATATTGACAAGTTTGATGGCACCAACTACAACTATTAAAAGGCCCAAATTTGGCAAGTTTTAGTGTAGAAAATGTAGGTTTAAGCCTTTGAAATATAAGGGTGTCAAGAGCTTGAACGTATTGATGCACAGGGTTGGGTTGAATTAGATCAACTATATCCACCATCATATTGTCCCTCTCTAAGCAACTATTCTATAATGTTGTCTCTGATGGGCAGTGCTCATTAGACTTATGGGAAAAGATTTGTAATATCTATAACAAGTAGAGCCCTGTTGTCACTAAATTGATTTCTTATTACACATTATCTATTTAAAAAAATTATGTCAATAAATTAATGACTCACTTTTCTTTAACTGTTGATGATGATCTAGCATGGCCATTAGACCATTTAGAGACCAGTATTCCTAGTGCATCACTTAATGGGGTGATCAGAGCATTGTGACGGGGATATCTAGTATAGGCAGTACAAGTTATGAAGGGGGAAAGAAGTGTCTGCCAAGTGTAAGAGTATACACAAGAACCAAGGAGTTACAAATAAATGAAGATGGATTAAGTTCTAAGAAGAGGAAGTGCATTAGCATTGTGTATATGTATTTATGTGTGCATCCGAGGACGCCTGGGAATGTTTACTTGTGTGTGATGAGCATTGCATTCATTTGGGGTCATCCTCTCCCTTACAAGTCAAGGTTTAAGGTCTTTTCTTTCATTAAGAAAGACGAGAGAGGGAATTCTCTCACTAAGAAAGACGAGAAACGTGATCCTCTAGAAGTGAGGAGAGAAGTAATTTTCTCTTTCTAAGGTCTAAAATGACACAATCTTTTATGTGAAATTCAATCTTAAGGTTGAGGCCCAAGGCAATTTAATGAACTCTCTTTAAGGTGGTTGCATGGACCACAAGTTAAGAGTACAATTTAAAAAGTTGTTAAGTCCATTTTTTTAAATATCTCGTGATAGAAAGATGATCTCTAAAAATGGCCCATGGGGTTATCGAAAACAACGAGATCTACAACTTTCGTGTTGGATGTTTTTTCATCCGAGCAACACACAGAGAGATATCTCGAAATCGGTGCTACAGAGTGGGTCCTGGAACAGCCACATCTTGCATGAAGATCAACTCAAGTCTCTCTCTAAGAAGAAAAGCACTTGAAAGCCTATAAAAGAGGAGGCTCTCCTTGGGTGTGGGAGAGGTGAAGGAAGCATCACTTTGAATGCATCCAAGAGGAGAAGAGAAGGTGCAAGTGCTGTAGAAGCTCTGCTGAAATCAAGTGCTATGAAAGCTCTGGTGAAATCAAGTTCCAAGAGGAGAAAAGAAGGTGCAAGAGCTACAGAAGCTTTGGTGAAATCAAGTTCCAAGAGGAGAAGAGAAGGTGTAAGTACTACGGAAGCTCTGCTGAAATCAAGCGCCAAGAGGAGAGCCCTACACATATTGTGTAGGAGAGAAGGAAACTCAAGAAGGATTAAAAGGTGCCAACTTCCAAGTTATGCAAGTGTTAGCCGGTTGTATACCGTGCAAGGAACCATGATTTTGTTTCCAAGATCTACAAGTAAGAATTGGTTTATGTGTAATGGAGGAGCTTGCTCCTTGTTAATAATATAACTCCACAAGGGGGGGATTGGCCCATCTTCCAATCCCTAGTGTGTTGTCAATTTCTCTATCTCTCTGTCTCTCTCTACATCTTTCTTTTCTCTCATCTGTTCTCTCTCTACGCTAGCATAATATTCACCATATATATTTTAAGTATATAAGAAAGTCGAGCATGTATCTCGGATCTTATAACACCTGCTTCTTAGATGTATTGGCTAAAGCAACTCATGGATCTTTGTATGAAGAAGGGCACTTCCATATCAGCCCACTTAAATAAATTTCATTCTATTCTCAACCACTAGTCTTCGCAGGGAATTGAATTCAAGGGCAATCTCCCCCCTTTGTTCCTCTTGGTTATACTGCCTGAATCATGGGATACATTTTGTACTAATATGTGTGTAACCATGCCTATTGATGGGCTAGACTTACAAGGTGTAGAGGGTGTACTCCTGAATGAAGACGTTAACACAAAGAATGTCAGTGCTTCCCTCACCTCTCATGCTTTGACAATTAGACGCAATAATGGTAGGTGTGGTAATGACTGGCATAGGAGAGACTGTTAGCAGTCTCATTCTCAATCATTAGATAGTCTCGCAATAAATCCCATGAATGTAAGTCCTCCTTGACTCGTCATTACTATGGGAAAGTAGAGCATATTTAGCCACCACAATGCCATAAAATGAGCGAGAACAAGCGCAAGGAAAAGGGCAAATGTAAAGTACACGACAAAAGTAATGATCACAACATTGTCTCTAGCAAGTTAGATGCTAGGCTTGAAGAGATTAATGTCCTACAAACTGATTCGGATGATGATTTCATACTTGCAGCTTCTTCTCTTGATACTTCACAACCAACAGATGCTTTGTCAAGATATACTCAGTGTTCACTGATAGATTCAGGGTCCTTTTTTCATGTGACCCCTCATAGAGAGTGGTTCCACTCCTATCATAGTTTGACTAGATCTATCTGTTTGGGTAATGACCTGGCATTAGAGATAGTTGGTATTGGTGATGTCCATTAGTTTAGGTTACATGTTTAGTTTTCATTATGTATGCCATGTACCAGCTCTCACGAAGAGCCTTATCTTTGCTACTAGCACTTTGGATGATGCAGGTTATGTAGTTTCTTTTGGTGATTCCTATGAAAGATTATCTATGGGAATCTTGTCATTGCATGTGGTGCTAAGTCCAATACTCTCTACCGCTTGCTTGTATCTAGGTCAATTGACCATGTTTTGGCAGTGGACATAGTTTCATATGTATCTTTTTGGGGGGAAGGGCAAAGAGCGAATTTTTTGAGTGAGCTTTTGAGTGATTTTTTTTTGTAACCCCTCTATTCTTATTCCACATAGTTCAATTATTCCAACCTTGATGTACTCACCTCCACTTCCACTTCCACCACCTCTACCATTGTCGCTACTGCCATCAACGTTAGCTCTACCACCACCACCTTCATCATTGCATTTACCACCACTCTCTCTCTCTCTCTCTCTCTCTCTATATATATATATATATATATATATATATATATATATATATATCGCAATCCAAAAATAATCTATGCTAGCACTCTAGATTGATAGAATATGTATTATGAAAGGTGTTTCAACAAATAGTTCTCCCTATCTCTCTCATGTTTGCAATATGGAAACATTTGTACAAGCACTCCAAATCAATAGAACTTGTATATATCTCTCTCATTTGTAATATAAAGTATTTGTGCGAGTACTTTAGGTTTGACAAAATTTATTTTGTATTGGATTATGATATGTATCGCAACAAATAGTCCAGTTATTACTTGTAAATAGCTCTCTCTCTCTCTCTCTCTCTCTCTCTCTCTCTCCAACTTGAGATCAAATTTCTCTATTTAAAAGTTTTTGGCCCAAGTACAATTAGACTAAAAAATCACATTTTGATTATGATTTCAATAGTACACATTTATTTTAAATCTTTGATAAGTATTTATTTTTCCAAATACACAATGCAAAAGACAATAGCCATTATATGTTATGCTAATTATTAGTTTTCTATATTAGGAGAACAAAAAGTCCCGAAAGAGAGAACTGCCTTTTGTTCATAAGGTCCAAACATTTCAATATAGTTTATTCTTCAAAAAGTCTCAATCTACTATATCTCATATTAAAACATATCATAAATATACACATAATTTGATCTTCCCAGCTAGTAATTGTTTTTAATCTCTTCTCTCTCATCAAACATTATTTTAAAACTTCCCTCTCCTCTTCTTTCTCTCATATATATATATATATATATATATATATACATATATATATATATATATATATATATACATATATATATATATATATATATATATATATATGAGAGAGAGAGAGAGAGAAGTGATGATAAGGACCATGCACAAATATATACATATGCATGCATAAAGAGAGAGGTGCATACACACATGCACTACTTAATTTATTGCTTAGTTAATAACTTAATTGCTAATTATTTTTTTTGTTAATTACTAAATAGAAATATAAAGAGAGGGAGAGAGAGAAAATGATGAATGAGAGAAGGAGAAAGCAAGATAAATGAGAGAGAGAGAGAGATTATGTGACTTGCTTTAACTTTTTTTGGTTGAGAGAAGGGGATTGCTAGTAACTCATCGAGAAGAGGGTTTCTTGCAATTGCTTCTCGATATGAAAAAACATTTCACAACTCTCATCCATTATTTCTTTGAGGGGACTTGTGAATTTTTTTGTTAATTAGTAAATAGAAATATAAAGAGAGGGAGAGAGAGAAAATGATGAATGAGAGAAGGAGAAAGCAAGATAAATGAGAGAGAGAGAGAGAGATTATGTGACTTGCTTGAACTTTTTTTGGTTGAGAGAAGGGGATTGCTAGTAACTCGTCGAGAAGAGGGTTTCTTGCAATCACTTCTCGATATGAAAAAACATTTCACAACTCTCATTCATTATTTCTTTGAGGGGACTTGTGGATTTTTTTCGCCAAATAGGGGATTTTCGGCAATCCCTTCTCGATGAAATTTTTTTTTTACAAGTCCTCTCTTTAAAAAAAATAATTGAACATGGAGCTGTTAGCAATCTTTTTCTAACCAAAATAAAATAAAATCGTAAGTCCCCTCAGAGAGATGGAGGCATCTTGTGATTTTTTTTTGCCAAGAAGGGGTTGCCGACAACCCCTGTCTAGTGACAAAAATTTTCACATCCCCTTAGAGAGATGATGGAGGGAAGTTGTGATTCAAATATATATATATATATATATATATATATATATATATATATATATATATATATATATATATATATATATATATATATATATATAGTCGAGAAGGGATTGTCAGCAACCCATGTTCAGCAAAAAAAATTCATATCACCTTAGAGAGATTATTATAAAGCCACATAATCTCTCTCTCTCTCTCTCTCTCTCTCTCTCTCTCTCTCTCTCTCTCTCTCTCTCTCTCTCTCTCTCTCTCTCTCTCTCTCTCTCTCTCTCTCTCTCTCTTAATGAGAAAACTACTATAGCATTCAAGTGAACAAAGATTTGTTCTTCTAATTCACATAGGAGATAAAGAAAATTTCAAACCAAATGATGATATTGAGTCTCAGAAGTCATGCAAGTTAGCAACATGGAGACTTCTCTACAAGCATAACTTGGTATCCTTCTATAGAAGTATATTTGCAATGGTATCTTGTTGATGTGTTCTCTATATGTAATAGAACTATGAATGGTAGGTTTATGTGTGGGAAATTGGAGAAACTTATACTACAAACTTTGCCAAGGAAATGCACAGATTAGGTGCACTTGAGGGAGAAGTATCTCATATATAAGAATCACCAAATTGAGTAGTAGTGGAATGAAGAGGTGTACTGGAGATGTTTTATCTTCCTCTACTACTTAAATGTGAATTCCCCTCCAACAAGAATTCATTATACAAAAAATACTTAAAGAAATAATGGTGCAAAAGACCTAAGGATCCAGATTCTTGGTAAGTAATTCCACATATATTCTTTAGAATATGTCATACTTTTATGTCTTCTTTTAAAGAGAATATGGTTGATCGTAGGAAAGTGATATCTCCAGTGCATTTGTTCTTGTAACTCATTCTTCAATAAAAGGAGTCTGGGTGAAACCATAATTTCTAAAATGTTTTGATGATATTGATTGGCCACACTTTAGCCCTACAATGATACTATTTGTGGATGATAGCATAAAGAAGAGGCAATGTAACCCACCTATCTCCTTTACATATCCATTTACATTTCAAGAAAATTCGATGGATACCATCCTCTTCAAACACATGCTTCTCTATTTAATTGAGGAAAATCCCTTCAATACTATCCTCTTGGAATATATGCTTCCATGTTTAATTGAGCTAGTAGGTTTTCACAGGGGGTCTTTGCTTTGTGCATAGTAGTTCACTAACTTGCAAATGCATTTGTGGATTTAGTATTTTTTTAATAGTTTTTGTAGTAAGTTCATGTAGTACAATGTGAAATATATCAGTATATTAAAATATTTGATTGTTGAATTTTAGAGCTTAAAATGAAGAATTCTTGAAAGAAATAATAGCTCTCCAACTAATAAAGCAATATGGGGCTATATTTTACAGAGATTGTGAAGCAATTGCTTGTAAGGGTCTATTATAAATAAATGCATAACTTCAATCCATATGTAAGCCTAATCAAATGAGAAAGAGAGAGAGCAATGTGCAAGTATAAGTGGATGTGTCTATAGTTTGCTCATGTGTGCATAATTAAAGTACTAACACATCAATATGTAATTGTAAAATACATGCAAAGAAGGGAGAGAGGGAGGATGTGAATGTGTACATAGTGTGATATCTCATATGTATGCATAATTGAACCATTAACATTGGATAACATTATCAAAATTAAGCACATAAGCTTAATCTAGTGATGTAAATAAGTTAAGGAGATAGAACTACTAATGCATCGTTAGAGAGAGAGAGAGAGAGAGAGAGAGAGAGAGATGTTATTTAGAAGGAGGAGAGGGAGATACATATTGTGGATCCCCAACATACGAGAGAGAGAGAGAGAGAGAGAGAGAGAGAGAGAGAGAGAGAGAGAGGGGGGGATGTGTAAGTGTATCTAGTTTTGCTCATGTGTGCACAATTAAAGTACTAATACATCATGATGTAGTTATAACATGTATGCAAATAATTAAGAGAGGGGGGATGTGAATGTATATGGAGTGTGATATTGCTTGTGTATGTGTAATTCAACTACTAACATTGTGATAATATTATTTAAAAAAATCACATAAGCTTAATGTAGTGATATAGAGCAATTAAGGAGAGGGAACTACTAATGTGTTGAGAGAGAGGGTGTTATTAAGGGGGAGGAGGAGAGGGAGATGTATGTTGTGGGTCTCCAAGAGAGAGAGAGAGAGAGAGAGAGAGAGAGAGAGAGAGAGAGAGAGAGAGAGAGAGAGAGAGAGAGAGAGAGAGAGAGAGAGAGAGAGAGAGAGAGAGATGCTATTGAGGGAAGTGAGATATTGGTGGTTGGTCTCCAATATATGAGGAGAGAGAGAGAGATAGAGAAGAGAATCAATTATGGTTTTGATGGGGAGAAGGAGAGTAAGATGTGGTGGTGTAGTGATGGTAATGTTATTGAGGGGAGTGTGATGAGGAAAAGGAGAGTAAGATGTGGCAGTGCTAGTGGTGGTAATGTTATTGAGGGGAGTGAGATGTCAATGGTTGGTCCCCAACATATAAGGAGAAAGAGAGGAGAATTAGTTGTGGTTCTAATGAGGAGGGGTAGAGTAAGATGTGGTGGTGGTGGTGGTGGCAATGGAGGAGTAGCATTGGTACTTGATATATACCCAAAAGAAAAAGAGGACCAAGTGGACTATGTAGAATAAAACTTGAGGTTGCCTAAAAAAAGCTTGCTCCAAAAGCTCACATCTCGCACACTCTCTTTTTGACATCGTTGCCTTACGCATATGTCCTTGAAAGGAATGAAGATGCTTATTTGTTTGCAGTATCTTTTACCCCTTGACTATAAGTGCTCAAGTCTTGTGATCATTGTTTATATGGCAAGCAAACACGTAATACGTATAAAAAGTCTAGTATGACATGCATGGGTGAGCCATTGACTCTCGTTCATTTGGATATATGTGGCCCCATGGCCTACAAGTCGTTAGGTGGGGCAAAGTATTTTGTTACCTTCATTGATAACTATACACATAAGGTTTGGGTATATCCTATTAAGTAGAAATCGAAAGTATTGGCTACATTTCAGTGTTGGCTTGCTTTGGTTGAGAACCATTCTAGGTATAGGCTTTAAAATGCCTATCATATAATGGGAGTGAGTATGCCACTAAAGCTTTTGAGCAGTTTTGTGATGAGAGGGGTATTAAGCATCAGTTGACCACCCTGTATACCCAACCCCAGAATAGTATGGTTGAGCACATGAATACGAAAATTCAAGAGCGAGTTTGTAGTATGCTTAGCCAAGCAAGCTTACCACAATATTTTTGGACTAAGGCAGATACTATTACCATACACTTGATAAATTGATCCCCATGTACTACTCTTGACTATCAGGTTGTAGAGGATCTGGAAAACCTCTCTCATATGCTCATTTGCGTGTCTTTGGTTATGAGGCTTTCTGCCATGTTCCCAAGGACAAGGCAATAAGATGGATCCTAAGTCTAGGAAATGAATCTTGCTTGGTTATGGAGATGTAGGTGAAATGGGCTATCGCTATGGGATCTGTAGGCTCAGAAGGTTATCTACAGCTATGATGTTGTTTTCCATGAGGAGAAAATACATAAGTAGCCTAAGCATGTCATTGAGGTATGCATGGTGATATTTAAGAAGGAGCCTCTTGCTATTGTACAGTCAGCTAGACAACCTAGAGCTGCGTGGCTAATGCTCTAGTCGCCCAAATCCCTGATGCTCCACAGGATGTCCACAATCCCCCAACCTATTTTGAAGCAATCTACTAGAGATAGACGACAACGTGTATGGTTTGAGTCCTCTATGGATTATGTTATGGTGGCAAATGCTAGTGAGACACTTACTTATGATGAGGCCACGCATAGAGGTGATAATCACTCTTGGGAGAAGGCCATGCAATCAAAGTATGACGCACTACAGAAAAATCATATGTGGGATTTTGTTCCTTTGCCTAGTCGAAAGCGTGCTTTATCATGCAAGTGAGTGTACAAGCTGAAAAGTACCCCTGGGTGCCCCAACCCAACATACAATGCCATATTGGTTACTAAGGGCTTCAAGGAGGAGCATGGTGTGGACTTTGATGAAGTCTTTTCTCTTATTGTAAAGATGACTGCTCTACGTTTGGTACTGGCCTTGGTTGCTCAGCTTGACTTGGATCTTTATCAAATGGATATCAAGATGGATTTTCTTCATGGGGACTTGCATGATGAGATTTACATGGAGTAGCCTAAGGGCTTTGCAGAACTTGGTAGGGACCACCTAATGTGCAGATTGAGAAAGAGACTTTATGGCCTTAAGCAAGTACCTACGGACTTTATGCCATGATATCCAAGCTCCCTAACACAGCATTTATAGTGGGAGTTGTGGCGCACTATATGGCTACACCTTATCGTCGATGACATTGGGATGCCATCAAGGGTATCATAAGGTACCTAAAGGGCATAGTAGCTATGTACATTTGTTATGATGGCCAAGATACAAGAGTCGTGGGATATACTAATTGTGATTATACAAGACATGTAGATAGTAGGAAGTCATCTCTGGCTATGTCCTCACCTTTGCTAGAGGTGTTATTTCTTGGATATCTAGGGTGCAAAAGTGCACGGCCCTCTCTACTATAGAGGCAGAGTATGTTATAGCCATTGAGGTTTACAAGGAGGCTGTCTGGCTAGGCCCAGACCTTGGCATTATTGATGTGGTCTCTACACTACATTCGGATCCCATGAGTGCTATTCAGTTAGCCAAGAATCTAGTCTTCCATGCAAAGACGAAGCACATTGAGGTGCATTACCACTTTATTTGAGAGGTCCTTGAGGACAAGTCCATTGAGCTTGTCAAAAACTCAATTAACCAAAATCCTACAAATCTGATCACTAAAAGTCTCTCAACGGAGCACTTTGCTAGGAAGTTGATGGGCATTGGATGAGATGACATCGTTTCTCATCCTGTTGTACTTATGTACATTTGTACTTTGTCACTTTTTTCTTTTTCTCTCCTCACTAGGGGCACATTCACCTTTAATTGGGAGGTTGTTGGGGGTAAAGGCGTATGTGTCTAGTTGCCCATGTATTAGTTATCCCTAATAGTACCCACTCCGTGTATTAGTTATCCACACACTTGTATACTATAGGCGGTGAGTGTCCATCATTGTCACTTTATTCTTTATTCTTTCAGTGTCATTTGAATAAAGGGAAGGCCCGTCACACATTGTGACTGTTGGAGTTCCCACATCTTGTGTCTCTTGCTCTTGCTCTTGCTCCTTCCACCATAGCTCTTGCTTCCGCTTCATGCTTCTACTTTAGGGCTCACTCCCTTCAATTATCACTTCCAATATTTTTCAAATACTCAGAGAAAAAGCTTTCAAAACTTTCCAAAAATATAGGAAGCACTTATTCTTAAGGTGTGGTTCAATCATCCTAGCTCCAAAGCAATGGAAATGGTTGCTAGTGATGGCAACAAGATTCTTCTCCCACTTGCTTGTCAAGATGATATGATCCTTTAAAACATGGAATTGAGCAACATGAGTTCTGTGATAGGTGGCTTGATGTAAGGCGATAGTTCAACTTGAGATAGTTATGTTAGTAATGGCCTAAATGACTTGAGGTCAAAGTGGTCTTGCTTGATTACATTCAATTCTTCTCTATTCCTTGGACAAAATATTGAACCTATGTGTCAACAATTATGCAAGTCAAGGCATTCCATGAAGTGGCTTTATGTAGGATATAGTATCAACTTGAGTTCATTTAAAGGGTAAGTACTCAAGGTCCTTGAGGCCCTTCTCATAGCTAGGCTACTTGATGGGGTCTAAAGCCAAGGTAGCTCCTTAATGCTCAAGTGGGTGACCATAACATCAAACATAATTCTCAATGAAGACTCAACAAGCAACTTAAGCTATGTTGTGACTCAAGTTGGATACCCATGCGACTCAAAGTACTAGATTTTGATGATACTTTATGCATTCAATGCAAGTGGCATCCCACTCATGTAGCCTAGGGATTAGCAAAATTGCAAAATTGCAAAAGTGATATTGCGTGTTGCCCAACTACATGGGTTAAGAACTATGATGACATGGCAAGTTGTGGAATGAGAGGTTGATGATTGTGGCAACAATTGAGATAGCATCAAAGGCTACAGTATGGTCATGGGGATTGACCCAAATGAGAGGGATATTAGAGTGTTGAAAAGGTAATGGGGATTGACAAAAATGAGAGGGATATTAGAGTGCTAAAAAGGTTCCAAAAAACACATCTAACAAATGTATACTCAACCCAAAGCAAAAGGCATGAGAGATTCACCCTAGCCTTTTTGAGTCATGGTTTGGATTATGGGGGTACCAAAAGTAGAGCTAATGAGACCACACACATCAAGAGCGTTATGTCATACTCAAACTATGTTTGGTATCCTTTGGAGCAGTTGGACAATGGCACACTTGTTTGATCAGGGTAGGATGATATCTCCCTATATCATCACAAATCTAAGAGCATATCTCTCTAGCCAAGGGGTCTGAAAGTCATAGATTATGGCCAAAATGTCAAGGTGATAGAAGTTGAGAGAGAAGCCACAATGGCCAATCACATGGCCAAGAATAATTATGAGCATATGATTCCATGATGACATGGCAATTATCATACCATGATGATGTGTATGCCAAGCCTACAATAGGGGTGGTGAACAAAAGGCCACATTCATGGGTGATGGGAGTCCAAGAGGAGCATGCCCAACGAAGGGCCCCACACGGCCACTCAACACATTTTTTAATTAGTTTCTTCTTCTTCTTCTTCTTTTATTATTTGAGTTCATTCCAATTGTGTTAGGTGCTATTTATGATGACATGGTGGCATGGTCAATGGTTGAGATTGGGGCTAGGTAGCCAAGATGGCAAGCCAAGGGGCCTATGTGGTGGTGGCTAAGGGCAAGATGAAAGTGGCAAAGCCAACATGGCTTGTTAAGGGTCAAAGATGGTCAAGCCTATGTGACTAGAAGGCTGAGCCTATAGCCTAGGGGAGACCAAGTAGTGACCAACATGTAAGTGGAGTTGGAATGATTGGTTATGCAGGTGTGGAGAGGGCCAAGATGAGTGTTGGGGTAGGCTAAGAAGGGTTATGATAAATCCTTAGGATTGGGTGATGTGTTAAGAGGCATCAAAGCCTAAGGTGGTGATCGAGTAGGGCTCATTGTGCTGGCAAAGAGTAAGGGGCCAATACAAAGTCCACTATTACCAGTCTTGAGGTGGTGGTGGAGGGTTGAGTGCCCAAGTGGATATTGGCCAAAGAGTGTATGCTTATTGGGAGGTGGAAGCATCAGCCTCTAAGGATAACACTTTACCACCTTCCATGGAGGTGCAAAGAGGGAGCAAACATGCTCACGATGGAGCTGACAAAGCTCAAGAGAGGAATATAAGCTCATAATGGTGGCAACATGGGTCTTGATTTTTTCACTACTACTAAACATGTAAGCAAAGGTTCTCATAGCATTGGTGGCTTTCTCACCAAAAAGGACCAAGAAGCAATATGCATGCTTCTCTACATGTGGTCTCTTCCTCTTCTTCATGGTAAGAATACCAACTAAGGATGAGCTCCTATGCTAGTTCCACTAAGCCTATTAGGCTTCGGCAATGCTGGTGCAATGTAAATTTACATAAAGGATTTTATTCTGTATTGATCAACACACAACATGAGAGGGATTGGATCACCTTCACAAGCCTATTCAGTTAGCTAGATGGTGAGCCCATTGGGGTCTTAGCTAAATCCCTTGGTAAAGTATTGTTCATCCCTAATCCCACAAATGGTATGTTGCCACTTAAGAAGAAGGTATACATATTCTAGGATGGGGAAACCCTAGAATATCATGAACATTTTGACCCTCACAACCTCAAGGTGGTGGTCAAATTCAAATTCTCTCGATCCTCAATGTTGTTGAGAAACACGAATCTAGAGCATGGCTATGGTGGTTCAAAGACGGAAAGAAGACTCATGTAGGCATAGACTCAAACACTAACTATCACACAAGTGAATTAGGTTTCAAGATTGAGACTTGAACTAATAAACACAATCTTGTGTGTGGACAATGACACTGACACTTTACTGGAAGGAAAAGAGTACTATCATTGCATTAAGAAAAGGAAGCAAGTACAATGCTTTATAGGAAAGTAGGAAACTGCAGTAGGCACCACTGTGCATATGGGATAGGGAAGCCTACATGTCCTTGGCCGTGAAGCTCCATACAAAGAGGCTGTCAGTGAGTGTGATTGCTGAATCTCAACACCCCTCCTCAATCACAACTAGAAAGGCACAAAGTGTGTAGAGGCTGTAATGAGAACCACCTGTAAAGTGTGGGCACACCACAAACATGGTAGACACCAGAGGTTGTCGTAGAAAAGGCTAAGTGTGGGCACCAAAACATGATGGACATCCAGAGGCTGTAACAGGGCCTCACAAAGTGTACAGGGACTATAGTGCCAAGTTACATGAGGAGTTTACAAAGCTTATGGCAAGAAGCATTAGGGCTAGGAAATACAAGGCTTTTAAAACAGTCTATCAGAGTAATGAGAGTAGAAGGACTGATGAGGCTTGTCCTTCCAATCCTGATGGTCTTCATCTTCATCTTCATCTTCATCTTTTGGTCCATGGTCTTCTTCTTCTTTCATAGCTGCAAGATAGGCCTTTTGGGACCTCTTCCTAGCATGACAGAACTTCTCAGTGTGTCCGGTCCTTTTGCAGAAGTCATAGAAGAGCGGTTCCTTTTTACCTTTGTATCTGTTGTTTACATATAACATTTGTTCATCCTTTGAAGTGCTAGGCTCTTCTTTGCTTTTAAGTTTCTTTTCTTCCTCTAGCAGAGAGGCTTTAATATCAACAAGTTGAGGATCAGGCATATTGGTTAGAGTGGTTGATACATTATCATAGGCAGGAGGCAGACTTTTTAACAAGACACCAATACAAACATCTTCATCCATTTTTAGCTTTATCCTAGCAAGCTGGGTTAGGAGACTTTCCATGTAATTTAGATGGGATGCCAAGGATGTATGAGGCTTCATATCAAGTCGGAAAAATTCAATCAATAGACCATACTTAGACGACTTTGACTGTGCACCAAACAAGGTATCCAATTTGTCCCAAGTGTCATGGGACGTGTCACAGGCATCCACATGATGGATGTAGTTGTCATCCAATTCTAGCTTAATGATGGCTTGTGCCTTGTCATCATTCTTCTGCCAAGTAACTGCAAGGTCCGCATCTCAAGGTTTATTTTCTTTGCCATTTGTGATGGCCCAGAGACCCTTCTTCATCAGGATGAGCTTGATGCGGGTTTGCAAAGTGTGAAACCCGACTCCCTTGAATCGAGCATTTGGAGAGTCTTTTCCCATGTTGGATGGCTAGAGCAGCAGCAAATCAGCTCCAAGATTCTCAGATTTTACAAGTGAAAGAGCAGATTACAATGTGTCAACAGACACGAGTAATGGTAGTGTGAAAACACACTATGTAGAGACTTGATGTTGAGCTTGAATCTTCCTTGCTCGGGGTCATCGATCCTTCTTGAATCTTCTCAGGTCCTTCCCCTCCTTGATTTGGTGCTAGGATAGTAGATCAGAGTGGCAATGGGTTGCTCCAGGTGGCAGGAGAGAGAAAATGATGAGATTTTTGAGCTTTGATGAAACTGGCTATGGTTGACAGTTTAGGGTTTCAGACAGGGGCCTCGTTTTTTGCAGATTGCAGGAGCTGTAGTTGATCATTTTGAAAACTTTTTTTAATAGAAATGAAGCTTACTTAAAGCTCTTCCAAAGCCCTATCCTCCTCGTCAAGATTGCAGCATCTACAGTGCGCGTAGAGCGGACGAACAGACCAGGCGCATATTTTGTCAGCAAACACGAATTTCGACAATGCCATGCTGGTTGATCAACAATGTGGACGATTTTTGTGCCAGGAGGGAGCACCCTAAGTAGAGAAAGATATGTCTAGAAGAGAGTTCATGAAGATATGCTCTACAGAGAGAGATATGAAGGCTCCATGGAGAGTATGTCTTGCAGGTCACAGTTGAAGACTATGGCACTGAGAATTTTCACAATGCTGAGCTTCAGATAGCCAAATGCCATGGATTGATGTGATATAGGGAAGCTTTGTGAGCTGGGAACACTTTTACAGAAGGAAGCTCCAAGAGATTTGACTTGTGGAGTGAGATATAAGCGACTCAATCTGACAGGGTGCTGTTGGCTATGGCTGCCATGGAAGCTCAAGTGAAGGTAGAGTTGGGAGATGAAGTCATGGGATGAAACTGAGCTGACCAAAGGTTAATATGAGCTGAGAGAGAGTAGAGGAGAGCTAAGCCGAGCTGAGCCATGCTCGACTAGGCTCTGATACCATGTTGAGAAACACAGATCTAGAGCATGGCTATGGTGGCTTAAAGACGGGAAGAAGACTCATGTAGACATAGACTAAGACACTGACTATCACACAAGTGAATTAGGTTTCAAGATTGAGACTTGAACTAATAAACACAATCTTGTGTGTGGACAATGACATTGACACTTTACTGGAAGGAAAAGAGTACCATCATTGCATTAAGAAAAGGAAGCAAGTACAATGCTTTATAGGAAAGTAGGAAACTGCAGTAGGCACCACTGTACATATGGAATAGGTAAGCCTACATGTCCTTGGCCCTGAAGCTCCATACAAAGAGGCTGTTAGTGAGTGTGATTGCTGAATCTCAACAAATGCATGTTATGTCTATGATTAAATTATCCATTATGCAAGGGATTGCCAAGCAAGTACTACTAAAAAAAAAGGGCAAGAAATTTGCCAGAGGATTAATATGGGGATCAAAGACAATGGAGCCAAGAACAATATTCTTAAGAGTGCATCTAATAACTAGACTAAGGAGAAAGGGGTGGAAGGCCAAACTCAATGCCATCCAAGTGCCATCCCCACCCAAGAATTAGTGTAGGAAAGAGATACCTAAACAAGCAATCAATCTTGCACAAAAGATTGGTAAGGAAAATGCTACCCTACATAAAGAGGAACATAGAGGAAAACCTATCAAATCCAAAGATAATGTTTCCCTTTAAAAACTAGTTAGGTTACCTCTTGTTGATAGGAATGCCTATGCTCCTTTGGGTAATGAAGATGATGAGTTCTTGGATCTTGATTGCAACACACTTTATGGATGCTCTACAAAGAAGTTTAATCTCATTCCTTGGAATGTAAGGGGCATATGCTCAAAGAGCAAAAAGGTAGCAGGTAGAAGACTTCTTAGGGCAAGAAAGCTAGATGAACTTGCCATGTAGGAGATAGAACTCACTGATGAAGACATGCATGTATTAAAGTTTCGTACCTATGTTAACTTCTATTATGCACATGTAGGTAGAGAAAAGGGGGGAATCATCTTGCTAGTCAAGGATAATCTCAGGCCCACTCAAAGATGGAAAGAGGAAGGGGCATTGTATTGCCACATCCATAAACTTCAACAAAGGTGCTATTGAAGTGTGGCCTATGTATGGCTCACTTGCATCAACTTTAAAAGGAGAAAGGTTGCAGAAGTAGACCATCTTGGTTAGTGATTTGAATATGATGACATGTGAGTCCAACCAATCACATGCAAGTAGTATCATGATCACATGTAAGAAATAAAAATGGGCGACTTGAAGAAGATGCATGACATGGTGGATGTTACACACACAATTGGGGATTGATGAAGTCTAAGTGTTCACTTAGCATAACAAACATAAAGATCAACTATGGCATGTTGTAAGATTAGACATAGTCTATGCCAATCAAGAAGGATGGTGGGTTGTACCACATTCATGACTTAAAATCATGATAGTGTACTTGGGCTTAGATCAACCAATCCAAATGGTTCTTAGAATGATAATCCCACAACAATTAAATCATGCGCCCCCATGCCCCCCCTCGCCCTTTTATATTCAACAACTCCTTCTTGAAAGATAAAGTGAAGTTGCTATTGAAGTGTGGCCTATGTATGGCTCACTTGCATCAACTTTAAAAGGAGAAAGGTTGTAGAAGTAGACCATCTTGGTTAGTGATTTGAATATGATGACATGTGAGTCCAACCAATCACATGCAAGTAGTATCATGATCACATGTAAGAAATAAAAATGGGCAACTTGAAGAAGATGCATGACATGGTGGATGTTACACACACAATTTCAGATTGATGAAGTCTAAGTGTTCATGTAGCATAACAAACATAAAGATCAACTATGGCGTGTTGTAAGATTAGACATAGTCTATGCCAATCAAGAAGGATGGTGGGTTGTACCACATTCATGACTTAAAATCATGATAGTGTACTTGGGCTTAGACCAACCAATCCAAATGGTTCTTAGAATCATGACAGTGTACTTGGGCTTAGACCAACCAATCAAGACGAGAGCCGAGGATGGTGTTATCAAATGTAGAAGATGTCTTATGGCTTGTCTTGTTATTCATCCTAATGATCTCATTCTTGTTTGTTTAGTTAAAATGTAAGTAGTAATTATTATCAAAATAGTCAGCATGTGTTAGGATTGTATAATGTGCACAGCCTATGCAAAATCTTAATGTGAATGCAATTAGCTTCCACCCCAAATAAACCCCCCCAGTTGTTCAAAGCAAAAGTAGGGATACCCAAAATATATCAAAGAAGCTTTTTCCAGGAGGCATTGTTAGGCAGTTTAGAGTGTCATTACTATGTTCGCACTCATCTTTTTGCCACAATTTCCACGTTTTTAGAAGAGAAATCTCTTTAGTAAAAGTTACCCAAATGGGTGAATTTTGTACTCGATGGCCCCATTTGACTCTTGCTTTCTATCGATGGTTCCCGCATTCTTTGCTAGTTTTGTACTTTTTGAACATAAAAGTGTCAATACACCTAGTCAAATAAGGTCTAATAATTTACTGCTATTTCCAACGCAGGCATGAATCTCAGAATTTTTTGATGTTGTCGATGTGTGAAACCCCTCAAAGCTCATCAAAAGCATATTGCGAAATAATAAACGTGATTGTAGGTGGGATTCCTTTTGCAAGTGAGGGAAGAAGTAGCCAACCTCAACCTACTCCAACTAGAGAGACTCGAGAGACCTTATGGTGTGTAGAGATATTGAGCTGTTAAGGGTGGTCGTGGCCAAAGATGATGTGAAGGGGGAATAAGACGATGAAGATGAGAGAATATGCCACAAAAGCAAAGCTCACTGTTAGCGATAAAAAGAACGATCTTTCCTTTCGGGCAAGGCTAGGGTTGTGGTGGAGATAGCGCGTGCAGGTTGAGCCAATGGCTGAGGCAGGCTGTCCACGCTGGGCAGCGCAGAGCGCAACACGTGTGCTCGCCCTGCCATGTCAGCCCGGTCCTCTCTGCCTCATCCCTTAGCAAAACCGACGCTCTCATCAGCCATCGACTGTGATGAAGAGCCCGACTGGCATCTGCCATCGCTGTCTGATCGTTGACGCTTGGCCTCTTCCTCATCGATCCCCTTTGCTGCTGCGACCTGGCGCCCCAGTGACGGCAGTTGTTGCTTCCCCTGCGCAGTGACAGACCTTCAGGCTTCCCCCGTCAGGGTTTCGGAGCTCCCATGGCTTCCCTTGCTCTTTGCAGCCGCCCCGACTGCATCGTCCCTGCAGCGGAGCCTGCCGGACTCGGGTCCCGGAACAGCCCCCTCTTCAAAGCTTGCAACCTCATCCTCCTCAATGCCAGCACTTGTCCCCTCAGCAAGTCCTGCAGCCGGTCCGTTGTCGCCAGAGCCAGCTCGGATAATGGCCTCCAATTGCCTGCGAGCCACAAAGGGAAGCTTGCCAGCCTTGCCGCCCTTGAGCAATTGAAGAACGCCTCTGCTGACAGTAAGTTAGTTTCTTGCATTCCTTTGGAATTTGGCTATATATCATCTTTATCCTGAACTTATCTGTCAAATGTAGGGTATACGAAAGAAAGGAGCAGCATTCTTGTCCTTGGGCTTAGTGTGCATAATGCCCCTGTTGAAATGCGGGAGAAATTGGCCATACCGGAGGCTGAATGGCCACGTGCAATTGCTGAATTATGCGAGCTTCCACACATTGAAGAAGCTGGGGTCTTGAGTACTTGCAATCGCATGGAAATATATGTGGTTGCTTTATCTTGGCACAGGGGTGTTAGAGAGGTCACTGAGTGGATGACAAAGGTATACTCACTTGGCCTTCACAAGTAGACAACCACATACCTGTAGCATTGGTGTAAAGTCTACTGAATGTAATCAATGTGGTCCAGTCTATTTGATTTGCATGTTATCATCTACATGAATTAAGCATTTGAACTTGTTCATCATGTAGATAATTTGGGACCAATTACATTCTTTTACTGACATTTCATTATTGTAAGTATGCAGACTAGTGGGATTCCACTGGGAACACTTCGTGAGCATCTGTTCATCCTCCGTGATCGAGATGCTACTCAACATCTCTTCAGGGTTGCTTCCGGTCTGGATTCTTTGGTGCTGGGAGAAGGGCAGATCCTTGCACAAGTGAAGCAGGTTTACAAAGTTGGCCAAACTGCAGTAGGGTTTGGAAGAAATCTGACAGGACTCTTGAAGCAGGCTATCACTGCAGGGAAGCGAGTGCGTTGCGAGACTAGCATTGCTGCAGGGGCAGTCTCTGTCAGCTCTGCAGCTGTGGAATTGGCAGTCATGAAGCTGAACGAGTCAGGTTTTGCACAGGCTCATGTTCTTATTGTAGGTGCAGGGAAGATGTCTAAATTACTAGTGAAGCATTTGCTTTCTAAGGGCTGCAAGAGGATGACAGTTGTCAACAGAACAGAGCAAAGGGTCATTGACCTGCAGGGAGAGTTTCCCGAGGCAGAACTTGTTTTCCAACCATTGCACGAGATGGTGACATGTGCTGGGCAAGCTGATGTCATCTTTACAAGCACAGCATCAGAAGCACCTCTCTTCTACAGAGAAACAGTCGAGCTCCTCCCTGGTGCAGGACCTGGTGTTGGTGGAGTCAGGCACTTTATTGACATTTCAGTCCCTCGAAATGTTGCAGCATGTGTTGGAGAACTGGATACCACCAGGTTGTACAATGTGGATGATCTTAAGGAAGTCGTTGCTGCTAACAAGGAAGAAAGACGCCGGAAGGCCATGGAAGCCCAAGTTATCATTGAGGAGGAATTAAGTAACTTCGAGGCATGGCGAGATTCCCTTGAGACAGTTCCCACCATAAAGAAATTACGCTCTTATGCAGAAAATGTTCGAATGGGTGAGCTAGAGAAGTGCCTGGGAAAGATGGGAGATGATTTGAGCAAGAAACACAGAAAGCTGGTGGAGGATTTGAGCAGAGGAATTGTGAACAAGTTGTTGCATGGGCCTATGACCCATCTGAGATGTGAAGGCAGTGACAGCAGGACTGTGAGTGAGACTCTTCAAAACATGCAAGCACTAGAGAGAATGTTCAATCTGAAGTCAGACATAGCATCATTAGAGAAACAATTCAAGGCAAAGGTTGATCAGATGAAAGAATGAGACCTTGTCTGTTTGCTTGTGTCTCAACCTCAGGTCCTTCAGGTTTAACCTGACTTTTGAAGTTCATTGCGGAAACTGTATCTGAGTATGTGTTAATTCTTGTCAATGCTCTTCTTTTCATGCCTCCCATTCTTAGACGATGGTAACATTCCATCTGTTTTGTCATCAAACATTATGCTCTTACATCAATTGACGTTTGTCATGTCAATTCTGTCCTTGCGGTCAGGTCACAAGCTGCTCAATCTTCTTGTAGTTTACATCTGTAAAGTAACAATTTAATTGGAGGGATTTTCTGGTAAGATGTCTTGCAATGAAATTGGACATTCCGGTGAACAATTCTTGTGTTTGGATTATGGATTGTTAGCTCAATTATTTGTCTCATCACCTGGAGATCAGTTTCCAACTTTTATGGAATATTGTAGTATTTGTGGAGAATTTAGCATTCAAACCAGTCATAGGAGGAAAGTGGCAGAAAGATCTTTGTGGGCTGTACAGTTGTAGGCCTCTTGTCAATCTATCTAATTTCAATCATTGTCGAAGTCAGAACTGGTGAATGAATACAGGTGAAGTAGACAGGATAAGCTGCGTGTTGCAAGGACTTGTTCAACCCAGTGGCATGATATAGAGCTAGGGCATGATGTTATGTAGATTTTATCTTTTGAGGAATGGAGGATCATTGTGCATTTGCCACTAGGTTACTCTTGTGTCAATGGATCATGTTCAAGAGTGTTTATGATCTGTCATCTAATGTATTTTACTGCCATCTATGAAGTGACGTCAGATATTTACGCAATGAGTGCTAAATGGCAGTGCAAGATAGGCATCAACAACTTGAGACTCCATCCCACAACTGTTTCATGTTTGTAAGATATGTACCCTGTGCAGGCAAAATTTCCCTGTGCAGGTTATCCTGGTTTTCACAGTTAGTAGATGCTGTGGTGAAGTTAAACTCTGTGAAGCAAGGGACTCCACTCCAGGACAGTCAGTAGAGCCTTTTTAAGGGGTGCCTGATGAACTCCGGGCAGTCAAAATCCTACATGAAGCTTGGGCTGTACCATCTCTCTCCTCTCTGTCCATTCTTGCACCTCTATCAGGCCCACATGACATTGGATTGCATCGACTTGTAACCTACCTGCATTTGGATGCACATATTTCTCGTTCACCCCCTCCACCATGCAGGCCGATTTGCCTTTGAGTGGAGGGACTTAAAGCAGGCACAAATAAATGGCCCAAACCAAGGACTGAGTACATGACGCGCATGATCAAATGCATTCAGTCCAACCAGCTGGGCTACCATTTTTGTTTAGCAGCAATAAGCATGGGATATGAGAGGAAAGCTCACATGGTAAGGGTGGTGCCATGTTAGCTCTTAGACCTGCCCCCTCCACCGTGCAGGCCAAATTGCCTTCGAGTGGAGGGACTTAAAGCAGGCACAAATAAATGGCCCAAACCAAGGACTGAGTACATGACGTGCATGATCAAATGCATTCAGTCCAACCAGCTGGGCTGCCATTTTTGTTTAGCAGCAATAAGCATGGGATATGAGAGGAAAGCTCGCATGGTAAGGGTGGTGCGATGTTAGCTCTTAGACCTGCACAGTGCATGGTCAACTATGCAACATGTGGATGATGTTGATGGACTCGGGCTCTGTGCCCTAGGTACTTCATCAAATCCACATAGTACCCTAAAAATTGAGGTACTTTGTTTACTCTCAGAAGTGAAGCCTACATGGCATATATTGTAAGGTGCTAGGTTCTAATTTGCACAACTCAACATAAAGTTAAGAGAAACTGAAGGCAGAAATGATGCTCAAATCTTGTATCACAGCAGTAGTAAGGAGATGTACTAGCTATAGACTTTGAGAGCACAGGCCTTGTGCTACAGCACAACCCCTACACTCCGTATCAACAGAGCATGTCCCTGCCAAATCTAGAACAGAACCTCTATCAATCACGATCAGCCTTGGCCCAAACTTGCGCAGTCATGAGCTCTCCTGTCTTTGCTTCGTGAACCTCTTGCTCATGCTTGCACTGTCCAGTTGTTGCAACGTTGCTGTTGGTTCCCTTGGAGAAGATCATGATCAGTTCCAGACCATGATCTCTGTTAGTAGCTAACCATCTGTCACGTGTCCTGCAGAATGTAGAGGAGGAGTAGGATGATCTAGACCTCCTTGTTGATGCTTCCTTGTTTCTAGTCAAAGCTGTCACCCCATGGTATGCAAACATTGCCAATCTACCGGCAACCCAATAATATCCTCTTGTTGTCTCTAGTCGGGAAAAAAAGAAGCTTCTGTTAGAATCAGCCTCCTACACCTTATTAGGCAGTGCACTGTATAAGAAAGGCAAAGATGAAGTGCTCAAAAGATCACGATCTGTAAGATCGACTGTTGAAAGCAAGAGTGGCTTTAACACTAATCTTGTATTTTGGCCACAAAAAGGGTCTGTTTTGATTAACTGCCAATAAATTTTGAATGGCTTGTCCTAATGCCATGAAACTCTCTACATGTTCTTATCTACCATAAAATTTTGAGTGAAGAATGCCTTCGTATGAAAAATCGGTTTTCTTAAAGTTGCCCTAAATTGAGAAATACAGTACTTTGAAAAGCACTTGGAGGGCAGTAAAAAACTAGGCACTTTCTTCCCAATGGGTTGGCCTTTGTGCAAGTGCCTCACACACACATGGGAGAATTTTTCATGAGATTTTCAGCATGAAAAAGAAAAAACCTTTCATACCTCTGCTAGTTGAAAAACCAAAAGGGAATGATTATCATAATAAGGGCCTCAATCATTACCACTGTTGGACAAACTTTGAAAGTCGTCTGAGTTCTCTCAATTAATCTTTTCTGGGCAGAAATCCCTAAAGGGTTTTTCATGGTATTTTGTACTTAAAAAGGAATGGAATTTTTACTTAAGGATGTAGATTTCCACAAAGTTGGCTTTTTAGATCAAGACTAGTGATAAATAGCCCAAAACTGTGGAAATAAATTATAAAGTAGCCAAACTTTTAAGATAATTACAAAGTAGACAAAAGCCATAAAACCCCCTGTTGGCTTGTAAAATGACCATGTAGAGCTATTTTAAATGTCATAACCTCCCTTTTGAACAGTAGAATGACCATCTAGAATCCATGGTCTAGGGACATTTTCACCGAGGTTCTCTTTCTGTGGCCGACAAGTATGTGTCTTGTTGAGGGAAATGCTGCAACATCACAAGGGCACTTCCATTCTGCCCGATAGAGCTACATTTGTCCTCTTAGTTGTGTTGCAACTGTTCAAATCCACAAACATGCAATCAGCCTCTTTGAAGGTTGCCACCAAATGCTAGCCCATGGAAGGTGGTATCTGAACTTCACATTGGCTCCTTCGCACTTGACCTGCCCTCATTCTCGAGTACCTATCAATGCCATAAATGACCACTGTTACTTGAGTACCAACCATAGTGCCTAGTGATAACCAAGTAAGCAGCTCCTGCGATTGCACTCATTGAAGCAATCGTAAAATATGAGAACTCCATCCATGTGACATCATTATCCAGATGCTGCAAAGAAGCCTCTTAGCCACAAGCCGGAAATTGCCCAATTGGTAACCCATCTCTGCATATCCTGCCAAGGTTTGCTCCGAATCGATGCTTGCAAATGTGGACTCTAGAATCCCACCTCTAAGGCACACACCTGGTCCTCTTGCTGACACCTCCATGGCTGGCACAACCACATCTCGGTTGTCTCCTCCACTAGGGCTACGCACATCCTCTGATGGAGCAATGGACACCACCTGTTTTACCTCCAAGGGGTGCAAATTCCACATCTATGTTCCTACAAACATCACAGTACCTTTGAGCAATCTGATCACTACTCAGGAAATCCATCTCGAGGGTAATTTGTGTTGGAGAAGAGCCGTGCTGCAACACTGCCAATCTCATGCATCTTGCAGTTTGCTGTTCTCCCACCTCTTGTCACAGTGCCTGTGTGAAGACATGTCCGAAGATCCCTGGTTGTTGCTCTCGAACTGTGGCAACTCATGGTTCAGGTCGGAGGTTGTGGAAGATTGTCTTCACCGAAGTCTCTCCCTCCTTGTTTCTCTACCTTGTGCATGCAGCCGAAGGATGCATATCAATATAGATGAAATCGCCAATAAGTATCATTTCTTATCTAATTAGACGTACAATAACCTCACCAAATACAAAATAGAAGCATTAAACTTAACCTTAATGTGTGATATACCTAAAATAATGCAATATATGAGACAACATAGTATAAACTAAAATTTATTTTAAAAAGTTTTCGACTGCTGTTTTGAACTTACAAATGTGTTATCAAAAGGAAGTGAAGCCTTTAAGGCATAATAGACCTACTATACGGCTATCTACAAGTTTTGAGAGGTTGATGGGTGCCCATACTCCTTAGTCTATCAAGAGAAACTTATCAATATTAAAACATATATGAAGTTTATAGTTTAGGGTAATCATATACACGTAATTTACATGCAACAATTGAAATGAATCCTTTCATACCCATGTGCACTAGCCTCGATGTATATTTGGCCCTAAAGTTAGATTGGGCTACTCTCTATGGATAGTGATCAAGTCAATTACTAGCCTACAATGATTTTTGCTAATGACAATGTAACTTTAAACACATGTACTACAAATTCAAAACATACCTTTTGTTGCGAAAAGGGGACACATTCCCATCTCTAGAGGAAAGAAAGCCCATGACTCTTTGTTAAACCTAGCAAGTCTCTCATTTTCTGGAGCAAGCAATTCTTCATGTACATTGATATTGTCATGTACATGTCTATGTGGAATTTGTAATCAATCTTTTTAATGTGTTTTTACACAAGGACATGGTTCCTAGTTTATACATGGCATGTAGATTGTGATTCATCATCTAGTACATCAACTTCCAACATGTCTACAAGGGCCCTTGGCTAGATGTGGAGGGCATTCTATCCTCTACTCTTGGGCAATGCAGGGCACAATTGGAGATCAAGGCCTACTACAAGCAAAGGTCTCTTCATCTCAAATGATCTACATGTGCCATCTCACTCTTGGGTTACTATGACATGTATTTGTGGGTGTACTTCTACCATTGGGTTCCATGGCACTAGCTATGTTGTTACATCAGAAGCATGACCACATACATGCTATGTTGTAATGCTACCTCCATGGTAGCAACATGCATTGCCCATAATAAAGGGGAGTGGATATGATGATAGACTTTGCTCTTGTGAAAATATAACAAAATTAATCAATAGTAGAAGAACAAGGGATGCAAAAACGAAATCTACATTTGGAGAGTGTGAGAATGTCCATGAGTTGGATATATGAGTAGGAATGTGCCTAGGTACATTCTAGTCAATGTTATTAGGTCATTATAAGCTGGTGAGGAATAGTTAGTAACCTATGGATATAGCCATAAGCTCCTCTAAAGGAGTAGCATGTATTATTCTTGCTTGCAATCAAATGGCTTTTGCTATCTCATTTGATGGAAATTACATTCCATTGTTCCATCAATACCAACATGTTTTGTGTGCAAGGTATGTTGGTTATTTTTGTGACATACACATCCTTTTATATGTATCAATGTAATGTGCTTTTATTGATCTTGGACAATTTTGTGATTGCATATTGAATGCCAATATTGTTTCTTGTAGGGATTTAAGATGCCCAAGTTTGCATATGTTCTAGGTTCTCAATGATGATATTGAAAATAACATACCCTTGCATCAATTTGATCACTCTTGATTATCCTTTAAATGCATGAAACTCCTATACAAAAGTGATCCAAAAACTTTCCAATGATTGAAAAAAATATGTGCATATACAACAATCTGATGATGCTCATGATATTTATAAATAGATGGCTTTAAAGATTATTGCCCATAAAAACTCTAAATCCACCTCTAGTAAGTAATTCATCAATGAGGTGCCTATCTTAAGAATCAAAAATATATTCTTGGATGCTTTCAATTTGAGAATCATTGCAACAAAATGTTGTCCTTACAATGGAAGAAGTCTAAATTGTACCACTTCCTATAAAAAAGCCTAAGGTTCCTAGCATTCCAAACTTGTTTGATCAAAATAGCCCTAATGATATCCCACAACTCTGCTACCAACTCATTCGTGTTACCAAAGTCACCGAAGAGGACCCCTTTGCAGTCAACCTTTCCATAGAAGCCTACATTCTTGACCCATCTCATTGTTTTCTGCCACCAAAGGTCTTACTTCCTAGCACTTCCAAAATAGGTGTTGCATGAATTCCACATGCCTTTTACATAGGCCACACATAAGAGAGGATCTTCTAGGCTTAGTCAGTCCCTCCCTAGTTGACTATTTGTTCATGATGGTCCACCATAAGACTAAGTTTAGATAGTGTGACGGGGTATAGCTCCATACCCTTCTTACTCTTCTTTTCCATGTTCTCAATTTGGTTACATGGTATCCTCCTCCACTGCTTGTAAAGCCTAAAGACAAAGTGACCATCCTTCTTCCAAAAATATTTTCTCTTTTTGGCATTAGCAAGTGCCATTAATGCATACCTAGGCTATGGCATTAGAGAACAATATCTTGAACATGCTTAGGCATTGGTACTCAAAGCCAAGAGCTTTCATGGTCAACAAAATGAAGTGCCAAAACTCATGTGGTCATATGCTTTGTCGAAGTCCATATTGGTGAGGATTTCCTTCTGTTCATTCCTTCTATCCACTTGCAATCACCCAATCAACTAATGCAGCTAGATTGAGTATGGCGTCATGGATCCTCTAGTAGATAAAGCCATATTTTCTCGAATGGAGAGAAACTTGTGACCTTAGTGCCAATGTCTTATATGACAAGTTTAGCATGGTGAGAGGTCTCCATTGGCTCATCCTTATATGAGCCTAACGACTTGGGGACCAATACCAATTTGATAAGCCCAATGTTTATCTCTATGGGCACATTCCCTTCCCTCATACATGCATTAAAGGATGCTTCAAAATATTTGCCACATGTACCCCACATAGCTCTATAGAACTCGGCCACCATACCATCCAAACCTAGGGAGTTATCGTCCTTCATTATCTTTAGGGAATAACCCACCTTGTCCTCCAACAAGGGCTTGGTCAAGTGCCACTTGCCATCTTTGAGATAACCACTTGGTACCCTTCAAAAAAGGTGGCCAGCTTGGCATCATAGTCTGATGCTCTTATTGATATTTGACCAATGATCGACAAAAGCTAGCCACGAAATGCCTCTTTTATCTCCTTCGGGATGGAAATAGGGTCACCTCAACATTCTCTATTTGGCCTATATACTCTCTTTTGGCCTTCTTATTAAGGGTTGAAGAGTAGAACTTAGTTGGAGTGTCCCCCTCCACCTCCCATTTGGCTTTCAACTATACTTCTATAGCCTTAACTCTATAGGCCTCCCAAGCTTTAAGGAAAATCTCATCATTCTGCAAAATAGTAGAAAGGATATGATAATCAAGAGGCAAGAAGAACCTCCCTAGCTTGGGAAGTGAGATCTATTATCCATCTCATTTTACACCCAACAACTCATCCATGCTTCCTAGAGGCCCTTATAATTGCTACATTACAATTGACCCATGTTTCAGTTGTTGAGAAATAAGGCATAGCCTAAGCCTTATCCTATGGTTCTATTAAGTAAGTGTGTGAGAGGTTGTGTAAAATGTCCTAAAGGTCAAAGTGTCTATCACTTCGTAAGATACTTGGAAAAAGTGGATGGTTGAGAAGATAGAATGAGAAGAATGAAGAAGATGAGAATGAAGAAAGCTTGAGCCTCTATATCCATGTCTCAACTGCCTTGCATTGTGCATGCCCATCAAATCTCTCATCTATTCTTAGTTGGTATTAAAGCAGAAGCACGGGAGCAAAAGATTGGAGCAAGGAGCTCGCCAAATCGAGGTCTACATCAACTTGAATGCTTGCTATCTGCATCATTAAAATCAGGTACAAATCCCTATCTAAATCACCCACAACAGGTTTATGGATTGGATGAGCTGCTAAAGCTCAGATTTTGGGGCAAGTGAAGCCCACATTGGATGCATTTGGTAAGCCAAATGAGGCTGGAAATGATATATGATAGCAAGACATTGGGTGTGGGAGTTTTGGTGTTCTTTTCTCCCCATCTTCTTAGTAAATATGTAGATGCCACAAAAATAGAGTGATGAATACAATATTGGTAAGCCATATTGGAAGTGGAAGTGCATCAGATGCTCGCAGTCTTAGGACCTAAAGAACATCAACTTCGTTGTAGTATTGATTGTATACCATGCTGAAAGGGTACTGTTAATGCGTGTACTGGCAATCTGAAGAGAGGCTAGTTTGACACATGATGATGATACTTAGCCTGTTGTCTTTGTGCCCTGCAATGTGGCAACTCCACTCTTCCTTCATGGAATCCTCATGGCCCTACGCCAAGTGACTTCTAGTAGTATGCTCCTTCTACCATCCAATCGAAAGAGCATGATTTTTTTAAAAACTGGTTAAGATGAGTAGCCTCATGCCTCCAAATCATGCTTTTGTACATGCAATTCTGTAGTAGCTTGCATCAAAATTTCGAGAAATTCGAATAGCTCCAGTAGAAAACTTGCTGTATATAAAGGAGGCCACTTTTGAGATCTAGGATGCAGTCAGGCAAGCTCCAATCAGTAGGACGATGTTGCATAAAATCGGTGCCATTGCTGGCCGTCGACAACTCACGTTGATTTATTTTCTTTTGGATTAAATACCATATTAGAGAATTTGGGAATATTCCAAGTTCAACTTTCAAATAAGGAGTAAAGATTTAACCAAGTGGCTGAATCTTAACCCCATATTTGAGAGTGGGACTTAGGGGGATTGCTTATATAGTATCTAGGAAAAATTTCGCCTTCAAGTGAGGGGATAAGATTTGATCATGTCTCCAAATATTAATCACATTAGGAATTCCCAAACTTTATGAAAATTCCCAAATTCTTGAATATGCTGTTATAAGGCTTATTAAGCCTTAAACACTAAGGCTTACAATTCACAATTGCCTTGTGTTCACATTGGACATTGAAAATTAGCTATCTTGAGGAGCTACTTTCACACTGGGGTGTCCATGAATTGATTATTTTCTGAACTAGTTCACAGTTAGAGATTTCACATTGCTGTAGAGTTGAACTGGCTGCTTGTTGAAGGTAAAAAAAGGCAGGTTTTTATGTAACTTACAAGTGCTATTTTGGAGGCCCAAAAATTGTAGAAAAAATTCAAAAAATTTTATGTGGCTTCAATTTGAATGGGACTTCATTCCTTGCACAAAAAATGCAAAAAAAAGCAAGGAAATTGGTCCATTTTAAGCCCGTATTTTGATGCTTTTTGGGTCATATGAGCTCCGTTTTGGATGGTGCTTGCTAGACAACCAATGTATGATGTATGGAAATCATGTATGAATGTATGCGACAACATTTGAGCTTATGTATAGCAACCATTCTCTTTGAAGGGAATTTACACAAAGTTTTGGACTATTTTTTGTGTATTTTTTGTCTTGAGTTGACCATTTGAGGCAGTGGACTGGTTCATGTTGCTGAATGCTTAATTGGGACAGCACGCATTGTTGGTTTTTTTGGAATCACAAATATCAAAATGTCAGACACAGCTGAAATTACTCAGATTGTTGGAGATAAACTGACCAAGGACAACTATAGTGTTTGGTCATACATGATGGAGAACTTTATGATGAGGAGAGGTCTTTGGGACCTCATTACAGGTGATGATGCATGTCTAGATCTTCTTGAGGAGCCCATGGAAGAGCAAAAGAAGGCATACAAGGATTGGAATGGAAAGTACAGGAAGGTTTTGCATTGGATCTCTATATGTATATCAAAGACTTTGATTCTTCATATCAAGAAGGAAAATACTTGTAAAGAGGCATGGAATATCATTGAGAAAATGTATGGGACATGTATAGAGGCAAGGAAGATACAACTTAAGAAAAGATTGCTTGGAGCATGGAGAGGAAACCACACTATTAGTGACTATGTTGCAAAGATCAAACATGTTGCAGAAGATCTAGCATCTATAAATGCACCAGTGGATGATGATGACTTGGTTTCAGTCACCCTTAATGGACTTGGCCCGGCATATAAATCATTGGATACCTCTATTTCAGTTAGAGGAGGCTCTATGCCAGACTTTGAAGAATTGATTGCCTTGCCACTCACAGAAAAAATAAAGTTGGGGTTGAATGCATCTAGTAGTAGCAAGAATGTAAGTGGAGATAGTGCCTTTAATAATCAAAGAGGGCATGGCACATCTAGAGCTAGAGGCTCATCTTATGGCCATGGAGGTGATAGCTTTGCACGTGGTTGAGGTATCTTTGGTCATGGTGGTTTCATGTCAAGAGACAAGGGGAGAGCTTGCTCTAGAGGCAGAGGATGGTTTACTCCTCCACATAGAGATGGTGCATGATGGGACCTAAAATGGGCTGGCACTAGCTAAGGCACTAGCCGGACCTCATACCCTCAACAGACAACTCCACCTCACGGCCTCTCGGGCTAGGAGCGTCTATCGAGGGATACACTATCCTAAATACTAATCACTACACGTTTATAATATGTAATCCAACGGATGTTCCCTTTCCCGTCTCCTCAGAGGGAGATTATACATCCATCGGCAATCAATGCCACGTATTACGCACACAGGGCACCCCACCGCTGATTGCCGTGGCCCTACTGCATCTCTCCTACATCTTGGGGATTAGCCCCTCGATGTGCTGCTCCCACACGTAGACACATTCGAAACAAACTCACTTATTCTCACTTATCCATTCCCTTTGACCCACCGTCTAGGCCTACAGCCAGGTTGCTCACTCTCTCTACGTGGGTCAAGTCCTAAAGAAACCAAGTGCCATGCATCCAAGAGCTGGTAATTGATACCATTTAACAATGCTTGATGCAAATGTGTATATGATTAAGTGCTTAAACAATTGAAAAAACAGCCTCGTGCATTGTGCAAATCCATTCTTTTCATGTTTCCATACACTAACACATAATTGCTGCGATGAGAGAAGACACCGAGCCTTACACTTGTGCTGTACTTCCCTTTATTTAACTTAACGTCATCCTATATGAATAATGTAGCAAATACATCAAGTTTTACAACATATTTCAACGCTCAAACTCCCCTCTCTCCCTATCGTTTAAAGTTTTGCTTGCGGTGATAGGTAAAAGGGTAAATTCATGTGTATTCGCACGAAATAAGCAGTAAATACTCACAAAAACATATAAATGGAGATAATATGAGGCAAACCCTCATGCTTTATCCTCATTATACACTCACAGACACATCCATAATTTTCCATAATTTTTCTCATCCGTTCCCTATTTTTTCCCTTTTAAAGAGAAAATTTTCTCATTTTTTCTTATTTTTTTCTATTTTTATAATTAAAAATGGAAGAAAAATAGCCCAAAAATCCCATTTTTACTCTAAAAACCATGGTTTTTAGGTTTTTTCCATTTATTTCCCACACTTTAAGTGTATATTCTCTGAGTTTTTTTTATGAAAGACTAAAACCAACAACAAACAACATGCCCATCAATTTTCAGCCCATATGAACATTGCTAACCTCATCAAATGCAAAAAAAGAGCCATTTTCTTTGTAAAAATGTCATTACGGTGTATCTTTTATTATTCGGGTTTTGAAACTTGTTGAAGGTTTGCAAACCAGGGTCCGTTTGATGCTCAGCTCGCCTCCACACTGTAATCTTCAGCCCACCTTCGATTGGGAAGCAATTTGATACCATGCCAGACAAGCATTCACCAACCGGGCTTCGTTCTTCTTCACACGCAGGAACTGCCCCTTGCAGGAGAGAGAGGGAGGAGAGAGAAACACTGAAATCTGATCTCCACAACCGCATAGCCATTCGAGGAGTGGATTGGAGTGATGGAGGGCGAAGATCAAGAGTAGAACAGGCCCAAGATCAACTGGGGGGGTTGTTTACAGCCCCCATATCTCATTTCTTCCCCAAAAATGATGGTGCCTTCTTCCCTGCTTCAGGCAGCGAAACCCCCCCCCCCCCCCCCGACATGAAAATTTTGGGGGTGCTCCCTTTAAGGTTATAATGTTTGGCATCTTTTAAGTCCATTTACACTTCCTTTGGACCTTGGCCTCCTGGGCACTCCCTCTTCCGCATCTGGTGTCCGAATTACAATCTGAAAAATTCTAGGCATTCGTCTTGAAGTCCCCCACTGCCAGGCATCTCCCAAGGTCTCATCTGATATGCCAAATAATTATGAAACTTCATCAACCGTCGTCAGTGGGTCTTTTAAGCCTTTTTCGGGAAATGCTGCTTAAAATCGTACTGATTACCACTGCCACCTTCGATGAAGTCTATTTTTCCCCTAAAATTCGTAATTTTTGGCTATTTTTAAGTACTTCTCGGTGTCAAAAATCATTTATTATTGGTGACCATGGGATAGGGCGACTTAGCTTGTCGAATCCCACGAACAAATCTGCACATCACCACAACCATAAAGAGCATCAAGCTGATACAAAATAGATACACAACACAACACAACACAGCTCTCACCCTAACCCCTTGCCAAAACCAAGGCATAAAATCCACGAGGAGTAGGCCTAGCATAATCTGACAGGAAGTCGAAAGCTAGTCACTATCCAACTGCTTCAACACAGCCAAGCTAAAAAGATCTATTAAAGAGGTCATCCTAAGTGGTGGTTTGAACTACCTATCTAACTAAGGACAACTAAACTAGGAGCTCCTACTAGGTGAGGACTCCTATAGCCTAATCAACAAATATTATCTTTTAGCACATTGGGTCTTTAGCTTCTTATTTTCCATACTCGGGTGTGTAAAAAGGAGGGAGCTGAATGTAGTGACCCAAGGAGAACAAGGCATCGGCCTTAGGTCCTGTTTCAGTACCCAAGAACCTACCAAGCCTGCGCAAGGCGACACTTAATCCTTTTCTAACGCTCACTTTTATCTTCACTCTAACCTTCTCTTATTCTTTATTTTTCAGCTAAATGCCACCCCTTGGAAGACAAGGCATCGGCCCCAGGTCTGATTCGTCCCCAGAAACCTACCAGGCCTTTCGTAAGGCGATAAACAACAGCTCAAAGATTTGTCTTTCTTTCCATTTCTATTTTTATAGGGGTTAGAACCCCTTTTTACACACCTCCGTATATTCATATATTGTTTTTCAGATATTTAGGGTTTTGTCTCTTTCCATCATTATTTTAGTAGGCTTCTCTAACTGCCTCACAACTGACAGGAACTCCTAGAACGGCCACCTAGCAGGTCAGTAGAACAGGGTTACTAGAATTCCCATCTAAAATAGGTTTTTCAATGCCTGACAATGCCTTGCAGGAGGCAATGACTACTCAAACCTCCCCCAGACATACAAAGCCTAAACCTAGGATTTCATGCCTCGATTGTCGATCCCCAACAAACAAAAGAAAGTAACCCTTACACGCACAAATATCATTAATTACTTAAGGGAAAAGACTCGAAAACGGGATGAAACCACATGGAACGGATACAAGAAAACTCCTTCACAGCAAAGGCTCCCTCAAGCGACTTCGTTAACTTGTATGATGCAATCACTAAAACAAAAAATCATTAACTGTATATGCACTAAACATACGAATGGCCCTCTTGGCCTAAAGAAATAGCACATCACATTGCAAACTTAGTTGGCCCTCTTGGCCTAAAGAAATAGCACATCACACTGCAAACTTAGTTGGCCCTCTTGGCCTAAAGAAAATAGACATTACAAACTTTTAAAGCAGCTGGCCCTCCTGGCCTAAGGAAATAGATCATTAAAACCTGAAAACAATTGGCCCTCTTGCCCTAAAGAAATCAAGAAAACCTGCTCATATAGATCCCTCCTTGGAAGAAGGCAGATATACAAACACACACTCCACTCCAAGGGGAAAGACAGGGCGCCCAGCCCTAAACCGAATGCATCAAGTTATGACCCATACCTCCTGCATATACAGCAAGAGGCGTACGCATCACATGTCGTCAAATCAACCTATGGGTCCAAGATAATAGTGGTAGATGGGTCTCGACTACTCTTCTCATTATCCATATCAACCATCACCTTCCATATAACACATGGTCTGATAACATTCCCCACAAGCGGCCAGGTCCCGTCTCATTATCAATAACAACATCTAGACTAGGACCACAGTTGAAAAAGAGGTCCTCCTCATAAGCAAAATTGGCCAATGAATCCACAAATTGATTCCAATAACGTGGAATGAGCTGAAGAGATATGCTCTCAAATTCATCAAGTAGGGTTATAGCAGTTTGATGATACATACGAAGGATAGGATTCCGGACTATATATGTCCCATTAAGTTGATTTAAGATCAACTGGGAATCCCCTTTTACTAACAACCGCCTAATTCCACCTTTCTTGGCAATATTCAATCCCATAATCAGGGCTTTATACTCCGCCATGTTGTTAGTGAATCCCACCCCAATATAAGCAGCTAATTTCATTGTAACTCTACGTCGGGGGATCTCGAATAACTACTCCAACACTCCCTTTTCTATTAGGCCCCCTGGACGCTCCATCAAAGTATAATGTGTACGTTCACAATGGGTTTACACAGCTAGCCATCGGGAACTCCCCTATTCATAAGTATGATAATCAAAATTCAACATATTTAGAGGATGAACTGATGGCTCCATCCCACCTTCTGTATTAAACTCAACAGGGATGCTTGTCAAGATTTGTAAGTAGTGATGATAGAAAACTTTAATCTCCCACACAAAGGTACCGTCTTCTTGCTCAACCACTTTGTATCCCATGCTCCACCAGATAAGCCTCCCCCGATGATATCTTTGCTCCAGATATGGTTGGGTGCTCCAAATAAGGGATTAACCGTCCCATTGACCAGTTTAAGCTCTCATGCAGGTCTCAAATTAGCCCCAGCATATGGACCTGCAATGCATTTAACGCGTTAGTATTTTTAGAAATAATAAGGTTTAATCTTATTAAGATTAACCTTATTCCTAAATTCCACTCCTTGTAGATCAGCTAATAAAACCGTGGACTTATTTTTACCTATCCGAACTATCTTGTAAGGGCCATCCCATCTAGGTTCCAGCTTTCCTGGAAATAGCTCCCTATGCGCATTGTAATACAAAACTAATTGCCATTTTTAAAAGGTATAATTCTTCACCTTTAGATCATGCAACTGCTTCATCCGACGTTTAGCTACCTCCTGGTGCAACAAACTCTGCAATTTGAGCTCGTCCAAGTGGGCTATAGTCGTAAACCGCTCAAATAAGGCATCTTCATCACCAAAGAATGATTGATTGTGAATCTTATGGTCAGCAACTCAATTTCTAAGGGCAAGACACACTTGTCCCCATAAACTAATTTGAATGGGGTGTGGCCAGTGGCTCGTTTAAACGTCGTGTTATACGCCCAAACTGCCACATATAATTTGTATCCCAGTCCCGTTTCTTTTCAGAGACTATCTTGGATAGGATACCCACAAGCTGCTTATTGGTACTTTCAACCTGTCCATTGGCTTGTGGATTATAGGGGGTCATCTTGTTATGCTTAATGCTCCATGCTTCAGTCAGGCTTCTAATTACCTTATTCAAAAAATGAGTTCCACGGTCCGATACTATTTCCTTTGGAGGACCAAAATAACAAATGATCTGCTCAAGTAGGAAACTAGCAGTCTCTTTTACATTGTCTTGCCTCGTCGCCCATGCTTCTGACCACTTTGTAAAGTAATCAATTGCTACTATAATGTATCTTTTTTGAGTAGTAGACGACGGGGTAATAGGTCCCACGAAATCGATTCCCCACTTCTCAAATGGAAGGATAGCCATAATAGGCATAAGTGGATGCTTCCTATTCTCTCGACTATCATGTCTTTGACATGTAACACATCTTTTAACATAGTAAAGCCTTTTGTGCTGTCAACCGCCTAGCAAAGTGCCCTCCATAAGTGGAATCATGGCACTCTTCCAAAATGAAGGGAACCTCATCAGGCATCACACATCGGCGATAGATATCATCAACATCTTGCCGATATAATGTCCCTGCGATCAAGAAAAATTTCAATGCCTACTATTTAATCTTCCTCTTCTCGGGTTTTGATAGAGTAGCTCCAGTCTCTCCCGTAGAAAGGTAGTGCATTATAGCAGCATACCAGGAGGGAATAGATGCCGTATCAATCTTAAACAATGTTTCCATGTCACTTCCTTTAGCCACGACCTCTTTTGGCTCTCTGAAATCCATAAGAGATTTGAAAATACCTTGAAGCTTCGGCGGCTTGCTCTTAATCTTGTAATCAAACTCCTGCAAAGTGATTAACCACTTTGCTAAATGATCATGCGGCTGTAACTTATTTAACAACAATCGAAGTCCTTCTGCCTTCGTATAAAAAACCACCTTCTCATAAAGAATGTAGTGCCTGAACTTCTTGGTCACAAATAGCATCGCAAGGCACAACTTCTCGATATAGGTATAGTTAATTTCCGATATGCCCAACTTCCAACTAGCAAAAGCTATCGGATGGTACCACTTTTCCTCCCAAATTTGGGCCAAACAGCAACAGCTGATACTATACATAGTTGCTACTGAAAATACATTGAACATTTCACCCCTTTTTGGTGCTTTTAAAATAGGTGCTTTGGCAAGATCTTGCTTTACATCGTCAAAAGATACTTTGCAAGCATCACTCCATGAAAAATGACAATTAAAGGACAATAGGTTCGTCAGTGGTAACGTTCTTTCTACCAAGGCATTGATAAACCTCCGATAATACCCTACCAATGACAGAAAGCTATGCACTTCCTTTGGAGTATGCGGTGGACTCATGGCGACGATGACCTTGATCTTTTCAGGATCAGTCGCAATCCCTACGGAACTGACCACATGGCCTAACAAGAGCCCATAAGGGACTCTGAAGATGCACTTCCGTGGGTTGAGAGCTATGCAGAATTGTCTGCAACGCTCAAAACACCTATTTAAGATAATTAACTGTCTATCCCTTACGGTGGCTACCCCTAGATTGTCAATGAATACTTTCAATTCCTCGAGGGAAATGTCACCAAAGGTCTTGTTGGCTGTTCTCTGCCACGAACCTGGTGCATTACATAACCCAAATGCCATCACATGGTATGCAAAGGTACCGAAGATAGTAATAAACGTTGTTTTTAGCTTGTCTTGCTCAGATCGCCATTTGGTTATACCCTGCAAAGTAGTCCATAAACGAATAGATCTCCCTACCTGCTAGAGCTGATCCAAAATTTGGTCAATAAATATCAATGGGTAGTAATCTTTAACAATTTTCTTATTCAACTCTCTAAAATCTACACAAAGCCGGATCTGATTATTCTTCTTCTTCCTGATCACAACTGGTGAGCACCATTCAATATGCTGAATAGGGAAGATCAAACCTGCTTTCCGCAACTTCTGTAGTTCCTCGAACAATCCGTCCCTTAATTCAAAAGGCATATGCCTTACTTTCTGATGTACAGGGTGGGTACCTTCCTTTACAAGAATAGTATGTAAGCTAGTTTGGGAGGAATACCCCTAAGTTCATCATAGCTCCAAGCAAAGATGTCGCGGAACTCCTGAATTAGGGACACATAGTCCTCTCTCTCTTTCGAACTGAGCATAGAACCCAATTTGATTGGCTGTGAATCATTAGGCATACCAAGGTCTAGCTCAATAACATCCATGTCACTTATTCGATCATGGGGCTATATCGGCTCATTCAAGGTTATCTGATAAATATCCTCTGTATAGTTGACCCTTCCTTAGATCCATTGCTCGATGACATCTCACTATTAGATGGATCATCTATTGTTTCTAGTTTAGTGGAGGATAAAGGAGCTTTCTCACTCTAAGGAGACTCAGGATAGGCATCCACTATTACACAATGGGCACCTCGACCTAAAATCACTCGACTAGCGGGTATATCGACTTGATAGTTTGTTCATGAAATCCAGGGCCTTCCTAGCAAAACTCGATAGCTAGGATGTCCCACAAACCTTATCACCCTAAATTCGAGATAGCATTCCACGCTTGCAATAGTAACGTGGACTTTAGTGATGCAACCTTCCAGTTGTCTTAGACTATCATCCGCCATCCGAAGAAGCGTGGAGCCATCTTTTTGAATTTCAAGACCTAGCTATTCCATCAAGACTGAAGTTATAATACTGACGGAGGATCCAGTGTCCATGATAGCATGCTCCACTAATATTCCATCCACATACGCTGGAAACCTAGGGCAATGCTTTTCAGCATGATCGAACCAATCTTTGCCCACTCTAGCTATGCCCAAAGGTTCTACTATATACCCAATACGTAGGATTTTCTTGAATTCCTTGCGTACTCCTGGAGAAAGTTTAATCAATTGCAGCAGATTCACATCTGGTTTGACTTCGCAAAGAGAACTTGCTAGGTCAAAGTCATGGTAATTAGCCAAAGTTCTCTTCTCGCGCCAAACCATTCTTTCCTTTGGTCATTGGACCGCCAGATTTAGTGCCTCTTTTCTGACTTTTGTCTTCTTTCTTGGCACTTCTCTATCCTTCTCAGGATCTACTTTACCATCAACTGGCCTTAGAGGTCCACCTTCCATATCCGCATTCAGGACTCGCTTTTCCCTAGCCTCTTGCTTAGGGTTTCGACAGGTTTTATAGTTCCTTTATCACCCTCTTTAATCTTTTGCCCTCTTGTTACGAATCGTAGATTAGAAGTTTCTGCATCATTGACACATACAGCCTCAATAAGGCTGACTCCACTGCCATGAGGCAACTCCTCTACAACAGCCTTTTCTAGTTGCAGTATTTGTCTTGGTCCCTCATCTTGTTGGAGATTATTCCCTTGTGCGCGATGATTAATTGGACCAGGTTGTTTACTTCCTTGTTGGAGAGAACTAATCTTACTCCAACAGGTAGCAGCTAAGTGGCCAGACTTTCCGCAAATATCACATTTGACATTCGAACAATTCCTAGGGAAATGTTGGCCATCACACCACTTACAGTTTAATCTAGAGGGGCCACCCTCTTCAGGTCATTGACTCCCTATCAAATTCTATTGCTTCTTAAGGAAATCGACATCCACAACTATTTGTCGATACTATTCAGAGATCATATCGGTGTAGTGCTTCATCATGTCCTTAACTTCACCAAGGACATTGGAGGCACTCGACTCGTAGCCGCGATCATCAGTTTGTCGTCCCATGGGCCTAACCACTTGATTAGGGATTGGCTGTTGACCTACTAGGACAACATTAGGGTTTATTGTTTGGCCCCCACTATTAAGTGAGGCCGTCTGACTAGCCATGGGCATAGTCACGCTAGGAGGAGCTGGTAACATAGGAAAATTCGGCATGATCCCTCCTCTCCCATTCGCGTTTGACATGGGATCCCCTTGACTCCCATTGGTCAAGGCCAAGTTATTACCATTCCAATTTATCCTTGTTGCATAAGCTACTTGCAAGTGCAACTCTACTCCTGCTTGGGTAATAGCAGTGTCAATGTCGACCAAAGCAACACTACTTAGCTGCACCTGTGTATTAAAATCCAATCCATGTAGGAAATATTGTAATTGGGCAGTCGCTGGAATGGAAATATAAGTATTTAGTTTACGAAGAACTTGCTTTAATTTCTTGGCATAGGCCTGGACATTCTCATTTGGCTCTTGGCGTGTTACATTCAAGACATGCAACCAATATTGTCCACCCTTCTCAGGGGCAAACTCTCTACGGAAAGCTGTAAAGAATTGGGCACTGCTAGTTATGGTTCTGGCTTTGAGACCATGGTACCATACTACCGATCTTCCTAACATCATGTTTAAGAACATCATTAGGTGTCCTTCGTCCTGGATTCGATAATTGAACATGAGTGTTTGAAACTCCTTAATGTGGAGTTCTCCATCTTCTGCTAACCCATGGAAAATGGGCAATGACGCTCCTAATGCCGGCAAATCCGGTGTCCCTGTTGGAATTGCGATAGGTTGTGCCATGGCTACAACCGGATTGACAACAGGAGTTTGTGTAGGTAAAACTACACCCCCACTTGTTGTGGGTTGATTAACTGGAAGTAGGAAAGTACTAAGACTTCCACTTGCACTTGAAGAGCTACTCGTAACACTTAGGTTACTAGAACCATTGCCACTTATGTGCAACGAGCTGCTCCTTTGAGGAGAATAACAACGTACGATCTCCAACTGCCATCTAGCCCTCTCAGCACGTTCTGCTTTTTGTATTTCGGCTTGACGGTCCTTGTCAGAGGACATAAACCAACTATTTGGTCCCTAGAAACCCTAGATTTGAGAACCACCACTTGTTGACGGCTCCTGGCAGATGCACCACTGATGGGACCTAAAATGGGCCGGCATTGGTTGAGGCACTAGCCGGACCTCATACCCTCAATAGGCAACCCCACCTCATGGCCTCACGGGCCAAGAGCGTCTATCGAGGGATACACTATCCTAAACACTAATCACTACGCGTTTATAGTCTGTAATCCAACGGATGTTCCCTTTCCCGTCTCCTTAGAGGGAGATTATACATCCATCGGCAATCAATGCCACGTATTATATGCACACAGGGCACCCCACCGCGGCTGATTGCCATGGCCCTACTGCAACTCTCCTACATCTTAGGGATTGGCCCCTCGATGCGCTGCTCCCACACATAGACACATTCAAAACAAACTCCCCTCTTAGTGCCAATATATTTAACATTCCAGGAATGCACTTATTCTCACTTATCCATCCCCTTTGATCCATCGTCTAGGCCTACAGCCAGGTTGCTCACTCTCTCTACGTGGGTCAAGTCTTAAAGAAACCAAGTGCTATGCATCCAGGAGTTGGTAATTGATACCATTTAACGATTCTTGATGAAAATGTGTATATGATTAAGTGCTCAAACAATTGAAAAAATAGCCTCGCATATTGTGCAAATCCCTACTTTTCATGTTTCCATACACTAACGCATAATTGTTGCGATGAGAGAAGACATCGAGCCTTACACTCGTGCTGTACTTTCCTTTATTTAACTTAACGTCATCCTATATGAATAATGCAACAAATACATCATATTTTACAACATATTTCAATGCTCAAACTCCCCTCTCTCCCTACCGTTTAAAGTTTTGCTTGCAGTGATAGGTAAAAGGGTAAATTCATGTGTATTTCGCACGAGCAGTAAATACTCACAAAAATATATAAATGGGATAACCTGAGGCAAACCCTTATGCTTTATTCTCATTATACACTCACAGACACATCCATAATTTTCCTCATCCGTTCCTTATTTTTTCCCCTTTTAAAGAGCAAATTTTCTCTTTTTTTCTTATTTTCCCTATTTTTATCATTAAAAATGGAAGAAAATTAGTATTATTTTAGATCTGTGGATCTTGAGTCCTTAAAAAACAACCATGTAGATTTTATTGATGTTTTGTTTCATGCTTTTTCGATTTTAAGCCCAAAAATCCCATTTTTACTCTGAAAACCATGCTTTTCGAGGTTTTCCCATTTATTTCCCACACTTTAAGTGTATATTCTCTAAGTTTTTTGTTATGAAAGACTAAAACCAATAGCAAACAACATGCCCATCAATTTTCAGTCCATATGAACATTGCTAACCTCATCAAATGCGAAAAAAGAGCCATTTTCTTTGTAAAAATGTCATTACGGTGTATCTTTTATTATTCAGGTTTTGAAACTTGTTGCAGGTCTACAAACCAGGGCCCATTTGATGCTCAGCCCACCTCCACATTGTAATCTTCAACCCACCTTTGATTGGGAGGCAATCCGGTACCATGCCGGACGAGCATTCACCAACCGGGCTTCGTTTTTCTTCATACGTAGGAACTGCCCCTTGCAGGAGAGAGAGGGAGGAGAGAGAAAGATTGAAATCTGATCTCCACAACCGGGCAGCCATTTGAGGAGCAGACTGAAGTGATGGAGGGCGAAGATCAAGAGTAGAACATGCCCAAGATCAGTTTGGGGGGGTTGTATATAGCCCCCATATCTCATTTCTTCCCCAAAAATGATAGCGCCTTCTTCCCTGCTTCAGGCGGCGAAGCCCCTCCCCCCTTCACACGAAAATTTTGGGGCCCCCAAAGGTCATAACCTTTGGCATCTTTTAAGTCCATTTACACTTCCTTTGGACCTTGGCCTCCTGGGCACTCCCTCTTTTAAGTCCCCCACTGCCGGGCATCTACTAGGGTCTCATCTAACATGCCAAATAACTATGAAAATTCATCAACCGTCGTCAGTGGATCTTTTAAGCCTTTTTCGGGCATTGCCGCTTAAAATCGTACTAATTGCCACCGCCGCCTTCGATGAAGTCTATTTTTCCCATGAAATCCGTAATTTTTGGCTATTTTTAAGCACTTCTCGACATAAAAAATCATTTGTCAGTGCATGTAATTATTGTGGGCAATATGGACATTTTGAAAGGGAATATTATCACAAGCAAAATGCTATGCCTAGGGGTCGAAGGAAGGACTCAATATAACCATTATGTAGGTGGCTATGGAGGTGCAAGTTATGGGCCTAGAGGTGGCTCTGCTAGAAGCCATTTATTTGCCATGGAACATGCACTAGGGAGCATGACACACCCTCCCAGTGAGGATGATTGGTTTTTGAACTCACACGTTACAAATCACATAACTTATCATATTTGGTGGTTTGACACAAAGCAGCAAATGCAGAATGAAGAATATGTGGCTATTGGGGATGACACTTTGCATTAAATTAATCATATTGGTAGTGTGGCACTTGTCACTAGAGATAGAGCTGAAAATAAGCTTGGTGATGTACTCTATGTACATACAATCACTAAGAACATAGCATCAGTTGGACAAATGGTAGTAGACCAAGGGTTGCAGGTGAGATTCAATAGATATGGATGTTTCATTGAGGAATTTTGAAATGGAAGGCCTAGCAGATTGATTGCCAAAGGGAAGAAGAAAGGTAGGCTATTTGCCTTGGATGCATGTACTCCTATCATTTAGAATTCTATGCACGTTGAAAGTGGGCATGGTCAAGATAAGGATGTTGAATTATGGCATAGGAGAATTGGACATGTAAACCTGCAAAGACCGAAACAAATGCAAACTAAACAGATGGTTTGTGGTTTGCCCCATTTTGCTTATGTTAATTATGATCATGTATGTGAGGCTTGTCAGTTTGGCAAGCAAAATAGATTACCATTTCCAAAGAGGGGGAGAATCAGCATTTATCATTTGGAAATGGTGCATTCTAATGTTTGGGGTCCATGTCAGAATGTCTCAATGAGTGGGAGATGTAGGTTCTATATCCCTTTATTGATGACTTTAGCAGAATGACTTGGGTGTATTTCATGCAACATAAAAGTGAAGCCTTTGAAAGATTTTTGGAGTTTAAAGCTATGGCTAAAAAATAGTTTGGTTGCTACATAAAATGCTTGAGGTCGAGGTCTAATAATGGAGGAGAGTACATGTCATATGAATTTTCATATTTTTTGAGAGATCATGGAATCAAAAGATAGGTGACATGTAGGTATACACCTCAGCAAAATGGTGTGGCAAAAAAGAAGAACCATATCATTGCAAAGATTGTTCAGGCAATGATAAACCAAATGAATATGCCATTGATATATTGGGAAGATGCAGTGCATATTGCAGTACATATCATGAACATGACACCTACATTAATGACTCATCATGTATCACCATATGAAAATATGTATGGCAGGACACCTCACTATTGCTTACTTCAAGGTTTTTTGGATGTGTTTGTTATGTTCATGTTCTTGATGATTTGAGGAAGAAGATGGAGCCAAAGGCTATAAAATGCATCTTTCTTGCATACCCTGATGAGAAGAAGGATTACAAATGCTATGATACAGTGACTAAGGAAGTTTACATTAGCAGCGATGTCAGATTTAGTGAGTATGAATCATGGTACAAGCCCAAGTTTGCAGTGGACTTGGATTCCTATGAGAGTAGTGATGATGATGCTCATGGAAATAAAATTTCAGCAAATGGTAAACTTGAAAATTAGCACTTAGAAGATATATCTGGACCTCAGGAGAATGCAAAAAGTAGTGGCAACTATAGTCCATGGAATGGCAGGTTGAGGAGTTCACAAAAGAGTGTGGAAATCGCAAAAGGCAAGAGGCCTATGGCTGAAAGTTCAGAGGATGAATCTATCGATGATGAGTATGGCCTTCCTCATGTAAAAACACTGGGCACTAGAAGTGTAGGAAAATGTGTGCCACCACATGCAAGAGTAGTCGAGAGACTAGGTAGTGAACCTCAGTTGAGGAGATTAGAAAGGGTTAGATATCTTTTTGATAGATTGACTTATAATGGGTTCATGAAGATGTATTATGCTTATATGGTTTCTTATCTACAACATGTGGAACCTACTTGCTTTGATGAAGTAGTGGAAAGCAAAGAATGGAGTCAAGCTATGGATGAGGAGATGGATGCATTGAAGAAAAACAAGACAAGCTATGGATGAGGAGATGGATGCATTGAAGAAAAAATCAATTGGTTGCAAATGGGTGTACAAAGTCAAGTGCAAATCAGATGGTTATCTAGAAAGGTATAAAGCAAGGCTGGTTACAAAGGCTTATGCATAAACATATGGATTGGATTATGAGGAGACATTTAGTCCAGCGGCAAAGATGACTATAGTGAGATTAGTTATTGCTTCGGCTTCTATATATGGCTGGAAATTGTATCAAATGGATGTGAAAAATGCATTCTTGAATGGGAATTTAGAAGAGGAAGTGTACATGGATTAGCGTGAAGGGTATGTGAATCCTAAATACCTGCAGTATGTATGCAAGTTGAACAAGGCATTGTATGGATTGAAGCAAGCACCAAGAGCTTGGTGTGAGAGGATTAGAAGATTCTTGTGCAGTATGAGATTTCAACAGAGTATGGATGATTATTCACTCTATGTGAGACATACAAAGGATGGCATGGTTGTGGTTGTCATCTATGTCAATGACCTCATTATTGTAGGTACACTTGAGAGGGAGATTGCTGAAGTTAAGCATGGTCTTCATAAAGAATTTGTCATAAAGGAACTTGGTTTGTTGAGATACTTTTTAGGCATTGAGGTCATTGATACACCTCATGGTATTTGGTTGGTACAAAGACAGTATTCTTTGGAGATTTTGGAGAAGTATACCATGACAGGATGTAAGCGAGTGGATACTCCCTTGGATTAGAACATCAAAATGATTGATGATGCGAAATATGTGGAAGATGTGACTATGTTTAGAAAGATGGTTGGTAGTCTTATCTACTTAACCATTACAAGTCCAGATTTGAGTTATGTTGTTGGATTGATTAGCCAATTTATGCAAAGACCATGTAAATCACATTTGGATGCAGTGAGGAGAGTTCTAAGGTATGTGAAGAAGACAATTAGACATGGCTTATTCTATGAGAAGGGAATAAAGCCTACCTTGTTTGGGTATACTGATGCAGATTGGGCATGTAATATTATGGATAGGAGATCCACCAGTGGTGGTTATGCATTTTCATTTGGATCAGCCATGGTAAGTTGGAGCAGAAAAAAGCAACCTACAGTTGCTTTTTATCAAGTATAGAAGCTGAGTATCAAGGTATTGCATTGGTAGCATGTGAGCAAACATGGCTTAGATTGGTTTTATGTGACATGGGGATTGAAATTGATGGTGGAGTCATCATATATTGTGACAACATTAGCATCATTATGTTGGAAAATAACCCAATCTACCATGCCATGACAAAACACATAGAAGTGCACTATCACTTCATTAGAGAGAAGATCATTGACGGTGAGGTTGACTTGGTCCATGCCAGAACAAATGACCAAGTTGTTGATATCTTTACCAAAGCATTAGGTAAAGATAAGTTTGAGTATTTCAGGAGTGCACTTGGAGTATTACCATTGCAAGATCATTATGAGCTTGAGGAGGAGTGTTGAGAAATAAGGCATAGCTAAGCATAGCCTAAGCCTTATCCTATGGTTGTATTAAAGTAAGTGTGTGAGAGGCTGTGTAAAGTGTCCTAAAGATCAAAGTGTTTATCACTTTGTAAGATACTTGGAAAAAGTGGATGGTTGAGAAGATAGAATGAGAAGAATAAAGAAGATGAGAATGAAGAAAGCTTGAGCCTCTATATCCATGCCTCAACCACCTTCCATTGTGCATCCCCATTGAGTCTCTCATTTATTCTCATCAGTAGGACCCTGACAACTTGCTTTTGTAGTTTGACACACGTGTCTCATCTTTACCAGGTATTTGGAATCATTTAGAAAGGACACATTAAGCCTAAAGGGAGGAGGGCCATTCGTAGAATCTCCACTACACTACATCCTAAAGGTTACTTGGATTGGACATTACCACCTCTAGGATTATTGAAATCTAAGAGTCTAAGGATAGCCACCAAGCCCCATCATTAACATATACACAATCAAGCATCGTTTATCTCTAAAGGCTTTCCTTCTTATTATTATGCCACATGTAGATAGGGCAACAATTGCCAAAGGCGAGGGCCACATTGGTCAACTAATGCATGCCAATTAGGCTCTCCCATGAAATTCTCTCTAAAGCTAGCATCTGCCCCATGCCATGAGACTAATCCCCAACTTCCATCACCATATTCCATTTCCCATGAGGATAGAAGGGCAAGATTGCAACTTTTCTTTGAGCAATGTCCACTATTATCCCTACTCTCATTGAGGAGTTTACTGCATAGACTGAGACACATCTCAACTTTTTGACTTCTAATGTTACATCAACCTCAACAGCAGGGCCCCCTTGGTTTGCCCATATTAATCTTGATAAAACTGCATCATTTATCAATAGCATTGCACCTCCTCTACCTGTGGTGTTCTTTTGGGCCAAAGGCACATAAGCAAGTACACCAATGGCCTACACCTCTCATGGGTCCATTCTGATTTCCTACAATGCAACAATCTTATGCTTCCTTTTCCTCACAATTCCTTGAAGAACTACATTCCTTCTTTGGAAGCACAAACCCGTAACATTCCCTGTGATAGCAATGACATTCTTAGTGTGATTCATTCTAGTAACTTGGGACATCACAGAGTTCACCCTCCCTTTCAATGGCTACATAGTAGTTGCAACCCACAAGACATTGATGAGCTTTCTTCTTAAGAGAGATCTTACCTTGTTGCTTGGCTTGCTTGACTAGGAAGGAGCCCATCTTGATGTTTTCCTTCCCTTTATCCTTTGTATCCTTGGCAAAAGGGATTGATTTCTTACCCACCCTAATTTGTTGCCTAGCCAGTGTCTCTTGCGCCTCCTTTCTCTTGAGTCTAGTTTATTAGCTATCTCAGGCTTAGCGAGTTCTTTGGTCTACTTAAAAACCTTCACATCCACTAGTTGAGTCACCAACTTTGCATATGAGGCTTCCTACTTCACCATCTCTTCCATTTTCTTGGGGCCATGTTTTGCAAAGTGGCCATATTGTTTGCATAAATAGCATGCATTAGGTAAGCTTCCAAACATGATAGGGACCACCACCTCAAACCCTTTCTGATCATAAAAGTCAAGGTACACAAGGACTTCCTTGCATATGTCCCATAGCTTGCACTTTTTCCTCTCTAACTTGAGAGCACCAAGGGATGATGCCATGATTGGCACATACAATACCCTACCCGGGGGAGTAGTGATTGGCTGCAACCTCATCGTCCATCCAAATAGGAAAGTTAGGGAAAGAAACCCATACAGGACACTCATGCAATAGAATTACATCGAATGAAAAGGATGGGGACTAGGGAATTGCTAGAATTAGGCTACCATTGTAAGCAACAACACAACCAAGAACCCAATCCTTTTCTTAAGGAGAATTGAGAAGAGTCTTAAAAAACCCTTACCAGTAAAATGGAGCTAGTGCATGTAGGCTCTTCCTTGATATGTCAATGCGAACCACCTCTTGAATTCTTCTTCAATTGTGGCAGCCTTCCCATGAAGTAGAAGAAGGCTCCAGGTGTTTTTGGGAAATCTTTACTTAATCTCATCCATAGATAGGGAACCTATAGTTAATGTCTTATGCCATTAAATTCCTCTCTACCAACAAGAATTTGTGAGAGTGCACAATGGAAAGAGGAAAGTAAACACGAAAAGAAGAAGGAGAGAAAGAGCATGCAAGAGAGAGAAGGAACAATGTGAATGCAATGGCTGAAGGTACAAGAATGCTCTACACATTAGTGTGGTGGGCACCAGAGATAGCCAGTAGGGGGATGAGAGAATGAGGAGGGCTAGATGATCACAAAGAAGGATCAATGATGGATAATGAGAGTGGGAGGGCATGCCACCTATATAGGTAAAAAGGAGGGAAACCATAAATTGTTGAGATGACAAGCTCAACTCATGCGGACATTGATGATGGACCGCCTGGTTAGATGGGTCCACATGTCTACACTTAGCACGTCAGTGGTCATTATGACTCTCACATGGCCACTGACTCATTACTTATTATATTGAGGTTGTTACACCTATTTACAACTGGCATAGTTATAGCGCCAATCGACTGGTGTAGTCGGTTATGCATTGTTTGACTTAGTAGCCCACTTTCCTTTATGTTGTATCTTATCTATACTTTGTGTACATTGTAAAGTGTGTGGAAGAAGAAGAAGAAACCACCAAGAAAACGTTTTGGCCTCCATCTCTCTTCTTGTCTCTTGAGTGAGCTTCTCCTTGTGCATTCTGTGTGTGTTCGGTGCAGCATCTTGAGCAACTCCCCCCACCACGGGATTCTTGACATAAATATAGTCAAACCAATAAAAAATAGCCAAAAGTGCACATAAAGAAATGCACTGATGTGTCCCCCATCTAAATTGTATGAATCGCATAAATTGAGAGACAAAGATAATATCAGAGCTCCTAATGTCTCATGTGACTCGGACTGAGGCTCACAAGTAGGAGATGACCACATAAGACACACATGACTGCTAACACCCCCTCTTAAATCTTGGATGTATAGCACAAGGCCAAAGGAGATGCAAATCCAAGGGGTGACAACAAGAGTGCCAACGTCCGTGCACTGTGCGCAATCAAGATTTTGACTTTTTTTAGGTGTACTTCAAGTGCTGGAAAATAGTACGAGTGCAAAGGCAAAGTGACTATGCGGCTCTCGCACTCTCGTTTACAGATTTAGTTTGATAGGCTGCAAGTTCAGATTTTGGTCATTCTCATTGGTCCTAGGGTTTGTACTACATCATTCAGCTCGATTGAGATCTGTTTGGGGATCTATGACTCAGTTTGGTGCTACTAGCAGCTTGGACTGCTAAGCGGTAGTCACTTCTAAGTCCATGTTTTTCAGGTTTTCTTGTTTCTTATGCTAAAAAGGTGTTTTAAGCATTTGTATGGCCTTCAAGGGTTCGGACAGTAGTGGTTTGGGTCAATCAGGGTCTATAGGTTTAAAATATGAAAAAAATCCAAATTTGGCCCAAAAATTTTGAATTGCAGGGGCCGAATGTCCTATTCGGCCCGTTCGAATGGCCAAGGGCCAAATGAGGAAGGGCCAAAAGTCAAATCCCGGCCAGTCCGAATGTGGTTGTTTGAGGGCCGAATGGCCGAATATGGTAGTGGGATGAGTCGACTAGGCGGGCTGAGTGGTTTGTCTGAATGGATTCGAGGGCCGAACGGCCAAGGACTAAGTCACGTGGGCCAAATACAAAGTTGGTCCAAATTGGTGATTTAGCCGGCTAAGCATCCGAATGGTGGTGGGCCGAATGGCCGAATATAAGAGGGCCAAATGCAAAGTTGGTCCAAATTGGTGATTTAGTTGGACCAAGCCCTAACCGTCTGAATGGTGGTGGGCTGAATGGTCGAATATAAGAGGGCTGAGGGCCAATTTTGGGGTTTGGCTTAGAATCACCATCACTTAGGGGGGCCAAACATGGCGCAATTTTGGCAGATACGATGAAGAATTTATCGAATCGTACGATTTCGATCACGAAATATAGCACACACTTCCAAATCAAAGCTATGGATAGAGGAGAATAGTTGTATATACATGCAATGTGAAAAAGACTCGTGGGTGAAGAGATCGATCCAACGTAGGCAATGGGTCACACACACACACACACACACACACACACACACACACACACACACAATACCATAGTTGCAAATGAGCTTTCCCTTGGCCTCTTGGGTTATAAACCCTTCCCCGCCTGAGGCTTGACCTCTCCAATCACTCTCTCAGTGACATAAATTTATTCAAGCACTCTTTTTTTCCCCTTTTTTCTTGATTTGTGCACTGTTTGGGCCGGTTTTATAGCAGCAACCCTAAAGCTTTCCGCTTCGATTTCTTGATCCTACCTACTCTAAATACAACACAAATCAAAAGTAAAGTACTGAAATGATTTCTCCTACTTGCCTAATAATCAAAAACCAAGAATACTTACTTATTTTTCAAGGATTAGAAATCCAAAACCTTTTATCTATCTCAAGCTCCGGTTCGGGGATGAATCCTTACTTCAATGCTCAAGTTGAGGTGTGCAAGCACTCAAGCTTGAATCCATTGATCCAACGGAACTAAAATGTAGGGGGGCTTCCTGAAAACAAACAATAGGAGAGAGAGGTGAAGCACCCAAGAGCACACATATACAAAAACAATGGAGACTTAAGGACACAAAGAGAAAGTGCTAAAATCTTCTTCTCGTTCTTTCTTATATTTCCACACAAAAGAACTAAGTCTACAACATGATAAAAGACTTATATGAAAGTACCACAATATATGTACACATGGTCACTAAGTGTGAACTTGCTAGGAAAGAAAAGATGGCACAATAAATGTATCATAACCAAGGATGGACTATGTGGACGTAGTCCAGTTGTAGAATCACTAGTGTCTCCTCATGTCAATCACCTAACATGCAAGTGAATATCGGGATTCCTTAGTCCAGAGGTCGGTCATATTTGTCCATGATGGTTTGAGTTAGTCATTCTATTTCTAGTCTGGGCTATAGTATACTGGAACTTATATATTTCTTTTTGTGTGCTTGATTACGGGGATCGAGGGACTTGAATGTCATGCATATCACAAAGCTTTCGATCGCACATGTGCGTAGGTCATGTCAAATTTTTTCTGTAGGCTGTGGTTTCTCTGAGGAAGTCTGGTCCAATCTTGTTTTTTTTGTTGCGACTTTTCTGTGATATCCTTCTTAGCTGTGGTTTTGTTTAGGGTTTTGAATGAATTTTTCCTATTTTTCCTTGGTTGTTTGTGTGTGTGGACATCCTATGTAGTTTGAATGGCATCGTCTTCCTCTATTTTCCTACTTGTGATCCAGCACGTGCCATTGTCGGTACATGATTATTCCCTCCTTCTAGAGGCAGATTGTATTCGCATTGCTAGTCTCCGTCCTTTTGTGGCCCTGAAGTTTCTGCCAATGGATAACAAGCTTTGCTACTCCTTCTTGGCGTCATACAAGAACCAATTTGGCTTGGTTTATAACTGACACTTTTGCTTATCCATAGCCAACATCAATGATGTGTTGTGTTTGTCTCTTTCATCTTCTTTTGTCCCTAGTGGAAACCAATTATTGATAGCTAAAGAGATTCTTTCCCTTCTTCAGAAGGAGACATCTACCCCTTTGGTGTCTAGCAAGGTTATTACCAGTTTAGGGGTTTCTATTGCTCCTATCGCCTCCCTGATATGGAAGCAACTTTTCCAATTTCTACAAGACAGATTTATGTCTAGCAAGCCTACATCTAAATATCTCTCCAAGGAGCTTTTCACTGCTTCTGTTTGGATTTCGGAAGGGGCCAAGTTTAATTGGGTGGCATTCATGTTGGCCAAGATGGTTCAACATTTCCAACGAGTCAAAAAAGGTCAAGGCAGTAATGTGTCTTATGGTGCTTTCCTTCAGAAGATTATCACTCTTGCCCCTCCTCCTGGTGGTGTGCTAGTGGGGTGGCTGATCTTGCTCCTCTTTCGACGCAGCCACCACCTTGTGTTCCATCCCCTCCCCTAGCAAACTCAGATTTTGAGGATGAGTCCCCCTCCAATTTTTTTCCAAATTAAGAACCGACATACTAAAGGGCCACCTAGTCCCTCTGCAGTATCAGCTACGGATCCTCTGGTCAAGGATACTACTCCTTTTTCTAGCAGTTCCCTTCCTGCATTCCTCTCATATCCTAACCTATTTGCGGCTCAGAGGGATGGACATCTAGATTAATAGATTCCTGCTTCCTTACAGACATTGATAGCTTGGACCGTTGCTCTCTCAGATAGTTTCTAGTGTCTAGTCTACGTTGGAAACCTCCCTTACATCTTGTCTTCAGTCTATTTACACACGAGTGTATACTTCCTTACAAGACAAGGTGGATTCATTGACCAGTCAGTTGAGTAAAGCCTTGGAGGATTTGGCATCAGAAAAGCTACCTTGAGTGACATTGATAAGCATATGATTGAGGCAACCGTTTTGATGGATGAACAGAAAGCCAAAATTCAAGAGCTGGAAGCTAAAGTAGCTACATTAGAAGTTGAGAATCTGTCCTTAACGATGGAAAAGAATGCAACTATTGAGGGCATGTTAGAGTCCGCTCGTAAATTGGGAACTTGTGAAGGTCAATTGTAGCATTCCCAAGAAACTGTTGAATCACAAAACAAGCTAATTGAGGAGGTTAATCAGAAAGTGGCCACTCTTTCTATTCCTCCTCCAACCCCTGTAGTTTCTTCAATGGTATCTTCTAGAGAGGACTTGACCAATTGCAGCATAAAGCTAAGTTGTGTGATGGATTTGCTGCTAAAGTAGAATGCCTCCAACAACGTATGAATTGTGTGCATGAAGATTTTATTCGCTATACTAACTTGTTGTCACCACCTCCTTCCTTTTAGGTTAAATACCATCAGCACAGATTTTCCTTATACATATCATTGAGCAATGTGGATTTGGAACCTCCAAAGGATGGATGGCCAAATATGTGGTCTGCAGATTTGCTGAGAGCTATTTTTGATAGATTCGTGGATGAGGTGGTTTCCCATGAAGTTCAGTTATTATCTTTTATGTATCTTATAGGCCATTTGCAGATCCTTGATGAGGAAGATCTAAATGTTTATGTGGGGGATGTGATCTTGCAAGTTGTTATGTATGTGCATTCAATGGATCTTTTGCTAGTAGAAAGTTTGAAGATTTATCATGAGCAAACATCTTGGTGTAAAGGACATGCGTGGCATCCACCTTTGGAGATTACTGCTTTGGAACCTCGTCGTCTCAAGAGTGTATTCCATAAATGTGATATCCTGCCTTTGCAATCTTAGTTATTGAGCTATATTTCTGATCATTCATTATTTACTGATTACTTTTTCTAGAATCTTCATTTTCGTTGTTCTTTTTATCCATTGGATCCTGCAGATCTTTTATCGTATTCCCTCATATCTTATCATTTTCCTTTATATGTTTCTCTTCTTTCATCTAAACCTGATACCATTCCTCTTTTATCTTTTACCCCTTCTGGGTCACCTCACATTCTTGTGTTTACCATTTGTCCTTTTATTGTGCTGATCCCACGATATCTCCTACCTCTTCTGAACCTCTTCCTACCATTCCTATTCCTTCTGTTTTTTTGGCAGATTCCATTCAAACCTTTTTGATGCGTTCTCCATCTTTTCCACATTCCTTATCACTTCATTTACCCTCATTCTATGACTTATCTTATCCTCTGTTACAATCTTCTCCTCTTATTCCATTGCCCTCTCCATCTGATTACATTAACTTTCCTCCCCCGACAGTGCTGGATACACCTAGCTATGATCATGACATTCTTCATCGACGACAATGGACACTGCATGATTCTGTGATAGGACCGGTGTTTAACTGCTGGCCTTTTATTCCAAGGTCTTGGGATACGATTGTGGCATGTTCAAATTCTTATCTTCATTTTGCCAGGGTACATGTTACTTATGAGGATACCACTATTCGTCTTGCCACTCACTTTTGTTGGTATCTTGCCTTCATGCATCATCAATCTCATCTGAATACTTGGAAGAGTATCCCCCAACTAATCATAGATCCAAATGTGGATGTAGATGCTGCTCAAATGGATGTATTGTATTACTTTGCACTGGCCTTCCCCACTAGGTTTATCATCTTACTGGAAAGGATGTGTTGTCTCCAGTTCCTCCAAAATGTACCTCAATACTTTGTAGATGAGAACAAATCCTTAAAACGTCTTAATCTGAGTATGCAATTTAAGAAGAAACATCTTCTTCCTGCTTAGCAAAAGAGGGTTTTTATAATTGTATCATATTTTTCTTAATGAAAATATTTTCATTTGCTCTTCATTTTTGGGAGTGTCTACCATTGAGATTACTTGGTTTTGTGTCAATGTCTGTGTCTGTGTATGTGTATCTTTATGTGTATGTATTATTTTTCTCTCAATTGGAGTTGAAGATGAAGTTGGACCTACTACGATTCTAAGAGAGAGAGAGGTGGACTAGGACATAGGCTCAGGCTCAAAGGGCAGCAGACATGCTCCCTGTAATTCCATTCCTTCAACACACAGTCACACCCTAAAGTCAAATGTATGTACAACACACATACAAAGATCAACTGACCTAGATCTAATCATGGTTAAGTCAGTGTGACTTAACCTTATTCACTAAGGTAAAAAAGCTGACACTAATGAGCTTGAGTCTCAACACTCCCCCTCAAGCTCAAGTAGGATACTTCACTCAAAGTAACTCTCTGAAATGCATAAACTTATCTTTACCCAATGACTTGGTAAAGATATCTGCAACTTGGTCTTCTGTTTTCACATGGACCAAATCAATGTCACCTGCAATCACTTTTTCCCTGATCAAGTGATAGTGTACCTCAATGTGCTTAGTCCTAGCATGATAGACAGGATTACTAGTTAAGAGCACACTACTCATGTTATCACAATAGAATGTGACAAGCCTGACTTCCTGCATGCCCAAATCATCAAGAAGCTTCATGAGCCATGCTGCCTCACATGCAGCTAGTGCAGCACCTCTATACTCTGCCTCAGTACTAGAGAGTGCAACTGTAGGTTGCTTCTTACTGCTCCAGCTAACCATACTACTACCAAGGGAAAATGCATACCCACTAGTAGATCTCCTGTCATAGGTACTTCCTGCCCAGTCAGCATCTGTATATCCTGTAAGCTCCAAAGGCTTACCATGCTCATAGAATAGACCATAATCTGATGTAGCCTTTACATATCTCAAGATCCTCCTCATTGCATCCAAGTGCGGCTTCATAGGCTTCTACATGAATTGGCTAATCAGTCCGACTGAATAGCTAAGATCTGGTCTAGTAATGGTAAGGTAAATCAGGGTACCCACCACTTGTCTATACATAGTGACATTCTCAATATCATGTCCAACATTTGCATGTAGCTTAACATTTTGTTCCAATGGAGTGCTCAATGCTTTGCAATCCAACATACCATACTTGGTTAACATATCCTATGCATACTACTTCTGCAACAACCAAGTACCATGAGATGTAGAGACAACCTCAACCCCAAGGAAATACTTCAGTTCTCCCAAATCTTTGACCTAAAATTTAGCATGTAACATTTCCTTAATCTCTCCAATTCCTGTGACATCATCACCTATAATGATCAAGTCATCCACATAGATGACTAATACCATATAATCAGCTCTTGTCTTCTTTGTGAATAGGCTATGATCAGCCTTGCCCATAATAAAACCAAGTTTTTGTAAGCATGCACTTATCTTATCATTCCAAGCTCTAGGTGCTTGCTTCAGCCCATATAATCCTTTCTTCAATCTACACACATTTGTAGGAAAATCTGGATGTGCATAGCCCTCAGGCTGATCCATGTATACTTCCTCAACCAAATCACCATTGAGAAAAGCATTCTTCACATCCATCTGATACATACTCCATCCTTTAGCTGATCCCAAAGCAATCACTGTGCTCATGGCTGCCATTTTAGCAACAGGGCTGAATGTTTCCTCATAATCAAGACCATATTGTTGTGCATACCCTTTTGCCACAAGTCTTGCCTTGTACCTTTCCAATGTGCCATCTGATTTGCATTTCACTTTGTATACCCATTTGCAACCAATAGCCATTTTTCCTTCAGGCAAATCAACCAAATCCCAAGTGTCATTTTCAGCCAATGCTGAATATTCCTCATCCATTGCCTTACACCAATGATCATCCAAAATAGCTTCAGAAAACTTTGTGGGTTCCTTGAAGCTAGTGACTTTTGCCATATATGCATAGTGCCTCACTGTGTAGCCACTGTATGTAAGACTATCCCCCACAGGCTTCCTGACTCTTTCTGATCTCCTCAACTGAGGTGTAGTATGAGACTCTCCTCTCTCATGAGGTGGTATATATCTATGACTTACACTAGGAGTCACAACTGATGGAATACCAAACTCACTATCCAAGCTATCAGTACCAGGTGAATCATAACCACAAGTGAGTGGCCCTATAACATCATCAAGTTTTCCTTTGCCTTTATCCACATATCTCCCCCTCACTAACATACCCATGTCAGTGGACAAAGATGTTGAAGTCCTCAATCTACCTGTCCAAGGACTAACTGATGTAGTAGCATCTTTAGAAGGCCCAGAAATTTCTGCACTTTCATTTGTATCTGCATGTACATAAGGCTCCTGACAACCATAATCATCATTCATCAAAGTGATCTTCTTCTCATGCCATGATTTCAGCTCATCAAATACCACATCTCTTGAGACCAATGTCTCATGAGTAGAAGGATTGTAGCATTTATACGCTTTCCTATCTTGTGCATACCCAATAAAGATGGCCTTCTCTGCCTTTGGATCGAGCTTCTTCCTCTTTTCATTTGGAATATATACATATGCCAAGCATCCAAAAACCTTAAGATGGCTGATGTCCGGCTTTATCCCATAAAGCCTCTCATAAGGAGTCACCTCATGTATACCTGTTGTTGGTGTACGATTCATGACATACACTGTAGTCATTACAGCCTCTGCCCAATATGCATTTGGTAGGCTTTTCTCATTCAACATGGCTCTAACTGATTCCATGATCACCCTGTTTTTCCTCTCTGCCATACCATTTTGTTGTGGTGTGTACCTGCATGTCAATTGCCTTTCAATTCCATGAGCTGCCAAGAAGTGATCAAAGTCTTTAGAAACATATTCTCCACCACTATCAGATCTCAAGCATGAGATGTAGCAAGCAAATTCTTTCTCCACATGTCTCTTAAAATCCTGAAAAGCATCCATGACATCACTCTTGTGCTTAAGCACATACAACCATGTGTACCTACTATAGTCATCTATGAATGACACATAGTAACGTGATCCCCCAAGAGATGCATTCTGTGAAGGTCCCCATACATCAGAATATACAAGTTGTACTGGTCTAGTAGTAGTGCTTACATGCCTCATAAATGGAAGCCTTGATTGCTTTCCAAATTGACAAGACTGACATACATGTCCCAATTCCGCATGCTTGAACTTAGGAAGTCCAAGTACAACTTGCTTATGTTGCATATTCTTCAACTTTTGAACATTTACATGTTCAATCCTTTTATGCCATATCTCAATGTCCCTTATTGCAGTATTTTCATGTGAGTACATAGCAACATTCAATGCTGGAATTTTTGTATCCAATGTAAACATCCTGCCATTTATTTTGCCTTTAGCAATGAGTTTGCATCCTTGACCATACTCTTCAATGTAGCATCCATCTCTATTGAATCTAACTTGTAGATTTTGTTTAGCCATTTGTCCCATAGAAAGCAAGTTTTTGGTTATGGAGGGTACATGTAATACATCATAGAGACTCTTTTTCATGTCACCATGCATCATCAAGGGAACAATACCTGTATGCATAATGTCATGTTGTGTATCATCCCCTGTGCAAACATATCCATGAGCACCTTCTACCAATGTGTCAAACCACTCTCCATGAGGAGTCATGTGGTTAGATGCCCCTGAGTCTATATACCATACATCATCTGCTTTGCCGTGTACATGCAACCCTTTCTTCACGTGTTGCATTGCAAGCATCTTGTCATCCTCCTGCATACCACTAGAAGAAGCATAATTACCATGTTGCTTTCCTCTTGCTCTCTGATCATTCTGCTTTTTGTAGCAATCCTTAGCTACATGCCCGTATTTGCCACAATAATGGCAATCCTTATTTGCATTTGATTGTTGTCCATGACTCATTTGAGGCTGCTGCCAAGTGCCTCTTCCTCTAGGTGAATAACCTCCTCTTCCACGAGCATTTGAGGCACCTTTATTTACTTGAGGCTGCCTATTTTACCATCCAGTAGCTTGTTATCCACAGACTGCATATGCATTTCCAGCACCTCTTCCTCAAAAATTTGATCTTCCTCTTCCACCTCTACCCCTTTGATTGGAGTAGAAGACATTGTCCCTACTATTTTTAGACCCACTAGAACTTGTATGGAGTCCAAGTTTCACTTCTTCATGCAATAGAAGTGCTACAAGTTCATCAAAGTCAGGCTATTCCTGACGCATTGAAATGGAAGTATCAAACTACTTATGTTCATGTCCAAGTCCATAGAGGGTAGTAGCCACCAAATCATCATCCTCAACTTTAGCTCCAATTGAGCCTAGTTGTTTGCAATGGATCTGATCTCACTGACATAGTCCTCAATAGACCTTCCATTCCCGGATATGTGGCTGAATTTTTGCTTCAGTTGTGTCTTTCTTGCATGAGTGATATGCCCATAATTCTTCATCAATAAGTCCCAAGCAGGTTTTGGGGGAGTACAATTTGCAATTTGCATAGCCTTTGTGTCTGACACACATAGTGACAACCAATGAAAGACCTTGCTGGCCTTTTCCAACCAAGTCATGTGTGCCTTTAACTAATCCTGTGTTGGAGGTCTATCTTCCGGTAGCTTGGGCTCATCTTCAAGACCTGTAACTAGGTCCCAATAGCCTCTTCCAATTAAAAAATTAGACATCATGAATTTCCATAGAACGAAATTGTTGTAGTCTACCTTCTCACCAACTATCTGAGTGATAGTATCTTTCTCTCCTGTGTTTGCCATTTCAAAGTCTTAAGCTTTGCAAAACCAGTAGATTTTAGTTCACAACAATATCATACATTTCCAAGCATTTGGTAAAGCATCTAATGTATAGCATTCCAACCAAGTAGCATTGTTTGATCAGTAGACATGTAGGCATACACAACATTCAATGACTGAAAACAATTTGTAATTAGCAGTCTATAAGTAACCAGCTGTATATTTTCTATTGAAATGAGGTTATTCTCAGCTCAAACAAGCCATAAACCACAACAACTAGGTGTCACAACCTCTGGGAGTCAATACATAACTCAATAGACACCAATGCTTGTCTAGATCTTCAGGCAACAATGCCACATATGCTTGCCGCAAATTGTTAATAGTCAGCCCCACTGCAAAAATTGTAGTAAATCAGTTCAAAATTTGAGAATTTAATACTCACAACATTCCACAAGTCATTCAATACCCATGTGATCTCATCCAGGCATGGTTAGACATCAATGCATACTCCTGTGATCTTCAAAACTCTAAGACTCAGATTATACCAAGACTATGACAACAGTCTGTCTGTTGTGAACTGCCTATACATGAAGCTCAATAGCTTCCACAAGTGGTTAACCAACCAAAGGTATTGACATGATTACTTATCAATTATTGTACCCTTTTTTGGTATGACATTCATTAACAATGGGCTGCCATTAATCATTTCCAGTAAGAGAGCATCAAGTACATATCTTCAAGCCTACTTGATACATTCATTGCTGCTGCAAACATGAGACAAATACAAGCTTCAAATAGTGTTCACTGATACCAATTGTACCCTTGAATTTAATGCTCAGGACTTGCTGTACAAGGCAAACATGACTTGCTAAAATTGTCTCCACAATCCAGAAGAACATGCTCATTTTTTTCTTGCTGTTCACATTGATTACTGCTACTAGTTATTCTCCAAAATACACAATCATACATGCTCAAGGTGTTGCAACGATGCTACTCTCTATTAGCTGTGAATGACATTGACCAAGACCTCCACGCAGTCAGCCTGAATCTGTGCCCTTTTATGTTGCTATCCATGCTAATTTGGCCACCTGTTATTCTGCATGTGTAAGGCTTTCAACTCTTTGTAGTTGAGAGAAGCCTGTAGTAGTCGTACTTTAGAATAATGAACGACAAATACGAACACCATGCTTTGAGAGATGCCACAAGCCAATCCTTAGACATTCTGACAAGGAGGCTAGCAGGCGTGTGCACAAGGCAAGAAAATCATGAATATGAACCTGCATATCCAGCAAATCATGAATATGAACTTGCATGTCCAGTAGTGAGGTTCGTAGCCTCTTTTTCTCCAATGCAGACATCAATATCTCCTTGTATCTACGCCATCTATCAGCAACATTTCCTTTAGATTGCCATGAAGTTCTTCTCCCACTTTTAGCTTATTGCACTCCTCTCTGCACCACCGAGTTGGGTTTCGTCACCAAGTACCTACCGGAGCTCCAGAAATGCAACGTGAAGGTGATTGTAGTGTCGAATGATTCTGTGGAGGATCACAAGTCTTGGATCAAGGACATTGAGGCATATAATTCTGCCTCTGTGAATAGTGTACCTTTGTGGGTTTGGGCTCCTTACTATCTAGACAGAGAAAGTTGGGCCTTGCATAATGCCTCGTACACAGCCACACGATGAGCCTTTCCATCTGAACTCCATAAGGTAATGCTACAAACCCATTCGTCGCTCACTTCTCAAAACTACTCTCCAAATTCTGGCCTTTGTCTGCACCTCTTCCACTTGATGATTCTGATAGTGGCAACTCTAGTAGCTCACGCAAAGCTAGCTTGAGTGTGTATTGAGAAAATGACAATAACCTACTCTGATACCATATTATGATTCTGAGAGAGAGAGAGAGGTGGACTAGGACATAGGCTCAGGCTCAAAGGGTAGCAGACATGCTCCCTGTAATTCCATTCCTTCAATACACAGTCACACCCTAAAGTCAATTGTATGCACAACACACATACAAAGATCAACTGACCTAGATCTAATCATGGTTAAGTCAGTGTGACTTAACCTTATTCACTAAGATAAAACAACTGACAGAAGACTAATGAGCTTGAGTCTCAACAGGACCTAATCGCAAAGCTGATTGATGGATAGAAGAAACTTATTATATCCTTTACTAGTTTGTTTTTTTTGTTGATTTTAAGAAGTGTTAATGGATAAAGGGTTTTCCTTTCATTGTATTATTTATCAAAGATATAGATTATAAGTTGGGATCATGGTTGGATGGATTTTTCATGAAGATTGATATTGGAGATCAACAAGTTGAGCTCTTTAATGAACTTGTATTCCCTTTTTCTTAGGTCGTGAGAGGACACTCCCTTATTAAGTGTGGAGATATGTTGAATGCTGAATTGACTTGGTTTTTTGGCTGATTTTTGCTGTTTTGAGGCCTGAATGGTTGATTTTTCATGGATTTTCAGTGATGATCAGTTATTTTGGAAGTGTTTGAGAGTGTTTTGGATGAGATTGATTATGTTTTGGAAGCTCATGATGATTTTTAGTAGAAATATGAGGCTTTATGATGTTCTGATAGGTTCTGTTTAGCTTCTATTTTGTTCTTTTTTTCTTCTATATGAAGCATGGATTAATGATTGATGAAGGTTGAGAATGTTTGAAAGCTCACGGAATGGTTTTAGTATGAGTTATGAGGTTCTGATGCTTTCTGTTGACCTTTTGTTGGGTTCTATAGAGCCTCTATTCCTGCTCTGTTTCTGTTCTGTTCTATTTTGTAGATCTTTTGTAAGTGTTCTGTGGAATGTATGTATGATTTTGGGGAAGTTTTCTAGTCTTGGAAAGAGGTAAATGTAAGTTCAAAAGAGCTCAAGGAAGTGGAAGAAGCAGCTGTTGAAGACTCAAGTGAAGACTGGAGTGAAGTGACAGTAGTGAGCTATGAAGAGTCACTGTAGTGACTCTGGTGACCTTTCATATCAGACACACCTTTTGGAAGGTGCATCCACGACCAAAGAAGGATTATTATGAGTGATTATTGAGTATTGTAGTAAGGAGATGATGTACTATTGATTGAGAGAGAAAGAGAGAGTTAGAGATAGCCAATTCCATGAAAAACAATGTATCTATCTATGAGAGATTGAGAGAGAGAACTATGAAGACAATGAAGATAAATCATATGTGATATTTTTCCATTCAAAGTGGTGTTCTCTTTTTTGGTCAAATAATTCTATGAAGAAAATGAAAATAATGATAAATTTTATTGAATAATAAAACTGTGGGAGATTGTTTCTATGATGTTGCATGAAGATTTATTGATAGTGGTGTTCTTTTTCTTGTTGTGGTTCTCTAAAGAATGAAACAAAAGCTTGTTGATGTTACAAGATAGATTTTCTTGCAGCAGAAACCCCTTTTCCTTGGTGTCTCTCTTGGGACTCCAGGTTGTTAGTTGTATAGTCGTTTGTAGATGCTCAATCTATTATGTATTGCCACTAGACCCTACAATGATATGGTTGGTGATCCATGTTGGGGAGCATGCTCACGATGTTCAAGAGGGCACAAAGAGGGAAACCATTGAAAAGGTAGGGAGCCTTGTCAGCACAGTTCTAAAAATTGAGAAGAGAGGCCCACGAAAAATACAGATGCTAGTTGCTTGGCAGATGTTGTTTGAATCTTTGACAAAAGAAGATGAATTAGAGGTGACTGAGGTGGATCTTAATCATTTTTTAGAAGAAATGATGCCACTAGCGCAGAATAAAGGGTAAGCTTGTGTATCATTACTTTGTACTAATGTTGTATGCCTTGCATTTGAAATAACCATCTAGCAAACACGGAGGTTCAAAGGTATTGTTTCACAAGAGAGAGCTAATCAAGTTCAAGTCATTAGTGATGGGTATGACAACATACTTCTTTTGCAAAGGAATTGTGTCTTTCCATTTTTCCATGGAAGTAGATTTCATGGGCAAGGTGATGCCAAGGAGAAGTGCTTCTTGTTTAAAATGTCCGCTAAGGGACCAACATCAGGGGTGGACTTAGTGAATCGTATGAGGTGAATAGGAACAGAAGATCTACAAAGTGCATGGGTGCACTTTGATCACACCCATAAGGTTGATGGATGGGCAACAATGTCGTGTTCTATTTATGATCGTGGGTATACGATTACATTATTATAGTTTACATTAAAATTGAATTGTTGCTAGCAAATACTATGCTAATGTATCAATCATGAACTAGAATGAGAGCATTGCAAGTGATTGCAATAGTTTGAATTTAAAGAGGAGGATGAAGAGTCTCAAATCTTGTTTTGGGAAAATCTGAATTTCATCATGGTTTGATGTGGTCATGATCCTCCTGAATTTGCTGGATTCATGTCCGCCGATGAAGCTAGTGCAAATTGGTTGGCAGTAAGGGCGGTATACAATGGAGGATTGCATAACATAATGGAAAGGAGAGAGCGCTCTTGTCTTTTTCATTGGGAGAAAAGTTTACAAAGGCCTACCAAGAAATTAGTCACTATAGATAAACAAATGCATCACATTGAAATGTGTGAATCATGGAGGCTAGCAATGACAAGTCAATAGGCATCGCTTCATGCCTCTGCTATCTAAGATTGGTGGCCACAAAAATTAAACAAGGATAACATTAAGGCTTTAGATAGGTGGTTAAAATGGTGGCAGCAGAGAATTGCCCATTGTTGGGGAGTAATCTCATGTAGGTTTGATGTTTTTCTTAGCTCATTAAAAGAATTGCTACACAATGTACTTATGGAGAGAGCTACTAACTTTGTTCTTGGATTTGACGCTATAGTGTTAACCCTCAAATGAAAAAGGTGGAAAATTTGGAAAAACTAAAGCAGGAGACAAAGGCCAAGGCAAAGTGAAACGGAAGACGTAGGCGTGCCAAGAAAAATCTAGAAACACAAGAAGTGTAGAAAAGTCCTAAATAAGGGAACAAGGTGCACAAGGAAAAGCGCAAGTCAATACTTTTGTAAAAGAGCGCAAGCACATCATGGTTTAATTCAAGGAGAGCCGGGCTCTCACCCGTGCAATTTCGGCTATGTAAAAAAGGGGATAAGGGGATGACCGCCCAAAAGGGATTTAGGGTTATGTATATAAAGTTCAAAAGTGAATGAGAAGCTCATTCTTGTGTGTGGCCAAAAGTGGCTCTCCTCTTCTTCTTCTTCTTCTTCTTATTCTTGCTTGCTTGAGCTCGTGCTTGAGAGAGGGAGTGTGAGAGTGTGAGGGAGTGAGTGTGTGAGGGTGAGGGACTGGGGAGGAGAAGCTCTCCATCATCTCCTCTCTTCTCCTCTTCTCTTCTCTTCTCTTGTCTTGCTCGCGGCAATAGAGCTTGGAGCATGGAGCTTGAGGATAGAGCTTGCTTGAAGCTTGCACTTGGATCATGGAGCTACCGAAGTGTGCGGGAGAGGAGGTAACTCGATCGGCATGGAGGTAAGCTCACTATACCCGTAGATATTGATGGCGCGTTGGCTATGTGAGAGGTAGCCATTAGTGCTTGGCTTGGAACACTTGAACAATAAGCGGTCCGTGGGTCTTGGCGATTGAGTGAAAGCTCCCACATTTTGGTTCCGTTGCTAGGACCAACAGATTCAAGCCTTGAGCACTTGCGCGCTTCGAATCGAGCATTGGAGTAGGATTTTCCCCAAACCGGTGCTTGAGGTAAATATGTAGGAAGCGAGGGAGTTTGAAGAGGTATTCAATCTCCTTAGCAAGTAGGTTTTTGATTTGTTGTTGAATACTACATTAGGAAAATCCATCTCCATCTCTGGTTTTCATTTTTGTTGCATTAGGTTAAGGTTAGGATAGGAAAAAAGAAGGAAAATAGTAGGGTTTTCTGTTGTTGTATAACAGGTTGAAACATGCAAATAGGGGCACAAATTCCGATTTCTGGCCAGAAGAGTATGAGGGACTAACCTCTGAGGTCACAGTTGGCTGGGATGGGGCAATAAGAGGCCCAGGGAACCAAGAAAGGCCACATTTGACATCCTGCCCTCTGAGAAGAGAGTGAGCTTGAGAGCTAGGGAGAGAGAGAGAGAGAGAGAGAGAGAGAGAGAGAGAGAGAGAGAGAGAGAGAGAGAGACCTGCGGGGAGATCGTCAGCGTGTTGATCGATTCGAGCGCCACACCATTTTTAGGTACGCCAAGCATTTCCCTCTGTGGCTTTGCATCTAATTAGTCGGCATGGCACAATTCAGTGAAGTATACATCAGCCTAGAGGCATCGTGTGCAACTCACGGGCTGTCGGCTGCACAGTCGACCAGTTCATCTGTAAACGCCCCGAACAACGTAGTATGCTTAACAATTATGATATTTGCTTGTTTTCGAGATTTAATATAAAAGAGAATGAACACTTAAAGCTGAAAATGAAAATTACTCACAAAATTACAGCCATAAAAATGTAAAAGTAATGGAGACAAGATTGAGGGTTGAAGATGGGCAACCCCCCCCGAAGGAATGTATTTCCGCTCAACCCAAGTCCCTTAGGGAAGAGCTCAGTTACAATCAACTTGAGAGTGAGAAGAAGTAATTCTCACTCTCACAAGATCATGCAAAGATGTACAAACACACATGCATTATCTATTATGCAATGATAAGAACTGATTTCTTTACAGTATGAGAGAAGAAAAAGGGGAATTCAGCCTTTCTCCATCGTTGATCAGCAGTACAGGGATAGAGCTTGCTTCTTGTAGCTAAAATGGAAGAAAGAGCTCAAGAAGGAGGTGCTGTAATGACTTTACAGGCTTGCTGTCTTGTAAAACAGCAGTGATAGAAGAGGGAATATGGAGGAATTTGATAATGGAGAAGTGGGGGATGATGATGGGGATGGATGGGGCCAGTTTCTGGCTATCTGTGGGTGCTGTACATGAGTTTACAGCAAAGAAAAATGATGCTCAATGAAGAAAAACGAGCTACTATTTATAGGAAAGGGGAGAGCTAGTACAAAAGGGGAAAGTGGAGTAGCACAAGACAAGTGTCCAGCCACATGTCATGAGATGTGACAAGTGGTGGGACACTTGGAAACTTGTGTGACAAGTGTCTTGACACTTGTCTCTTCTTTATGGCCTTCCTTTTTGGGTTGAATACTGTCAAGAATAGAAACAACCAAATTTAATAAGCACAGTCAGAGTACAGAACTTACTATTTTTAGAATGACATCCCTATTTTTTAGGACTAGCATTTTTAGGCTAATTCGAGGCTCCTAAAATTTAGGGACCTCCTAAAATTTAGGGATCTCCTAGAATTTAGGGACCCCCCCAATATGGGTATCATATGAAAGCTTTTTCCGTGTACATCGCAAAAATGGTATCCGAATCTTCATGTGACTTTCCTATGCAAAGAAATGTGCATTTCAAGCTTTCAGCCCACACATGCACATTATACAAGCATTTCATGATCATGCCATCTTGTTGATTGTAACTGTCTGTTCTGGTGGATCTAGCCCACACTTCAAGGCATCAATCCTTTCTGTGTGCGAGTCTAACCCTGATATGCGTGAGTTCTAGTCACAGGCGCCCAATCGGGTCATATAGGTGGAAGTGTGAACTATCTTTTCTCTAACCCACCGTGTGGGTCCACCATAACCTGTGACCACTCATCAGTGGCCAGCTCCAATGCACTTTTCTTTATATCTAACTAGTGCAAAGGAAATAAATTTAATAAATCATTATATAGATAAATTAATGAAAAAGGATACAAATTCTGTTTCTATAGAGTTGTGACAGCCCTCTGGCTTTTATTCAGCTGTCCTCAGCTGAAAATCTTCTTGATATTGTTGTAGAATATTTGGGTAATCCTTCATGAATTTTTCATCTACCCACTGTGCATCTGTGGTGGGTAGATTCTTGAATTTTAGCAAGAATTTTCGTGTCACAAGGCCAATTCTCGTGGTTCGATCCTTGAGAAACAAAATCTTTTCAGGTTCCAAGAGTTGCTATGTTTCTTCAACTTCTGGGGGATCTTCAGTAATGGGTTCCTTTGGTTCTGGTCCTATGTAAGGTTTTAGCAAACTTACATGAAAAGCATTGTGTATTTTCCAATGAGTAGGAAGCTCAAGTCGATAAGAAACTTCATTTATTTTCTCGATCACTTTGAAGGGTCCAAAGTATCTACTGGAGAGCTTTGGAAAAGATTGATTTTGACCAGAACCTTGTTTGAGCCTGCTTTTATCAAACTTTAGCAAGACATATTGACCTTTTTCAAAAGCCAAAGGTCTTCTTCGTTTATCTGCTTGCTTCTTTTGTCGCTCTTGCGCAACTTTGATAGTGGCTCGAACTTGATCCATTGTTGTTTTTAAATCTGAAGCAAACTCATCAGCAGCAAAAATCTTATCTTTAGTGCGAATAATTGGAGGAGGAATCACTTTACCCTGTACTATTTCATTTGGAGCTTTCCCTGTGGATGAGTGCACTGTATTGTTGTAAGCAAACTCCAATAATGGAAGATATTTCTCCCATTGTGACTTATGTTCACTAACATAAGCTTTCAACATATCCAAAAGAGTGAGATTCATCACCTCTGTTTGGCCGTCAGTTTGAGGATGAAAAACTGAGGAGAACTTTAAAGTGGTTCCCAAATTCTCAAATAAAGCACGCCAAAAGTTACTTGTGAATTTGGAGTCTCTATCTGAAATGATCTCAGAAGGCATACCATGTAATCTGAAGATATGTTGAATGAAAAGTCTTGCAGCTTGTGCGGATTTCAATGTTTTATGACATGGAATAAAATGTGATTGTTTGCTGAATCTATCAATTATGACCCAAATCATATCATGACCTTGAGGTGTTCTTGGAATACCTGAGATGAAATCCATTGTGATAGATTCCCATAGATCTTTGGGCACTGGAAGAGGTTGCAACAATCCTGGAATCTTTTGCCTATCATATTTGGATTTTTGGCATACCAGACAAGCCTCAATGAAGTTGTGTGTATCTTTTCGTAATGTTGGCCAATAAAAGTAGCGCTCAATTGCACTTAGAGTGGCTGCCCTCCCTCTATGCCCTGCATAAGGGGGTTCATGACTTTCTTTAAGCACCTTTTGTCGAACAGGAAGAGTGACACAAAGGCGATTGTTCATGAGAAGGTAACCATCTTTGATGGAATAATCTGGATGAGAACCTCCTTGCTGTAAATTTGACCAAATTGCTGCAAAATCAATATCTTCATCATAAGTATTCTTCATCGTTTGAAAATCTTCATGATGAGCCACTGTAATAGTTGCAATGCGAGGCACTCTAGAAAGTGCATCAGCAACTACATTTTGTTTCCCTGGAGTGTACGTAATTTGAAAATGAAACATAGACAAGAAATTTTCCCATCTTGCATGTTTCTCCTGCAAATGCTTTTGAGTCTTGAAATACTTCAAGCTTTGATGATCGGTTTTAATAAGGAATTCATTGCCTAAAAGATAATGTTTCCATATCTTTAAAGCATGAACCACTGCTAAGAGCTCCTTCTCATAAATGCCATACCTTTTCTCCACATCATTTAGACGGCGGCTTTCAAAGGCTACGACATGGCCTTCTTGATTTAGCACTGCACCAATACAATCACCGCAAGCATCTGCTTCCACCACAAATGGTTTTACCAGATCTGGAATGATAAGAACAGGTCCAGAAGTAAGAGCTGTTTTCAGCCTTGTGAAGGCCGCCTTCTCTTTTTCCTTCCATTGGAAAGAGATCTTCTTCTTTGTAAGGTCATGAAGTGGAGAAGCCATATGTGCAAAATGCTTGATGAAGCGGCGGTAATAAGAACATAAGCCAAGAAACGATCGCACCTCATGTACATCACGAAGATGAGGCCATTCTTGGATTATCCTGATCTTTTCAGGATCCATCTGAATCCCTTCAAAAGAGATGACATGCCCAAGGTAATTTATTTTATGCATGAAAAATTCACTCTTTTTACCATTTACCAAGAGTTGATTTTGTTGTAGTAATTGTAGAACAATTTCCAAGTGTTGATGATGCTCCTCTTCATTCTTGCTAAAGACAAGAATATCATCAAAGAAAGTACCGACATATTGTCGATGCTCTCTAAAGATGCGCTCCATCATTCGATTAAAGGTGGCTGGTGCATTGGTTAATCCGAAAGGAGCCACCAAGAATTCATAAAGACCGTATGAAGTGCGGAAGGCAGTTTTGTGTACATCTTGTGGTATTACCCTAATTTGATGATAACCACTCTTTAAATCAATGCGGCTGAAAACCTTTGAGCCTCCTAGACGATCCAAAATGTCGTCAATTCTGGGAATAGGAAACCGATTCTTCACGGTGATTTTGTTGAGGGCTCGATAATCAATGCACATCCTGAATGTGCCATCTTTCTTTTGAACAAGAAGAACCGGTGAACAAAATGGTGAGCTACTTGGCCTAATTAGCCCACGGTTGAGTAGGTCTTCGACTTGCTTTCTGATTTCTTCTTGCTGAGGACGGCTCACACGGTATGGTGCTATATTAGGAGGAGAACTGCCCGGGATAATATCAATATGATGGTCTTCTGGCCTTTCTGGGGGAAGCTGATAAGGAAGATATTCCAAAAAACAATCTTTATACTTTTCCAAGAGCTGAAGTTGCTCTTGGTTTTCAGCATTCATATTATCTTTTACATCAGTGACATAAAGCAGACAACATTGAACACAATCCTTAATTGCTCTAGAGACTTGCATATGGCTTACCATAGGTATGGTGTCTCCAGAAACTCCAGCTTGGATCTCGTACTTCTTGCCTTTGTTGGTGAGTTCTACCTTCTTTTTCTGAGAGAAGATGGTTGAATCTATTCTATGATTCCAGGGCATGCCAAGAATCACATCGCAACCATCAAGGTCTCCGATACAGAAGGTATCTTCGTCACTGTAGCCTCGAATTTGAAACTTGAGCTTGCCAATGTAGGGTATCACAGTCTTCATTGTGTCACCTTCATCAACATTTAAAGCTTGGCGAACTTCTACCGGAGTGTCCATCTCTTCATTCTTTAATCCAAGCTCTTTAGCTAATTGCAAGGAAATAATATTTTCATTCGCCCCAAGATCTATCAAGAATAGTGCTTGCTTACCTTGTAACTGTCCCCAAGCTTTTAATAATTTGCGCGTCTCTGGAGTGTGAGTTGTGTTTGCAACTACATCACTGATAGCATTGATTTTCACTGGCGACTTAGGCTTGTTGTCAGAAACCTTGCTTTGTCCCTTGTTTGGACATTGCTTCGCTATGTGGCCTGTTTGTCCACATTTAAAGCACTTCCCTTCTTTCATGAAGCGTTGCTTTTCTTCTTCGGAAAATTGCTTTGCTTGTGGGTATAGATTGGAGCGAAATTGAGGAGCATTAGGAGGTGCATAGGGCTTCATCTTCTTTTGATTTGATGGCTGCTTTTGCCACTGTTTTTGTCCTTCATTTGGGGCTGAATACTCCTCATCATCAGCTACTCTCTTCTTATCATTCTTTTGGAATGATTTGTTGCCATTGTGCTCCATTTCCCATGTCTCAGCATGGTCAATGAGTTCCCTGAGACTAGAACAATGATAATGATTAAGAGCAGTACGAAGTTTAAAATGCAAACCTCCTTGAAACTTCCTAAGCTTTTCCGAACTGCTGATCTTCTTGAAATGTTGGACCTTCAAAAGTAGCTCCCAAAATCTCTTGGTAAAGTCACCAAGTGACTCATTTTTCCTTTGCCAAAGCCGATCCCATTCCATTTTTACATCTCTTTTGAAATGAACAGGAAGAAATTGGCTTTGTATCAGGTGAACAAAGGACCGCCATGATTTTGGGGCAGCATGATCATATTCCAACCCCGTCCACCAAGTATGGGCTAAGTCGGTTAAATGTAAAGCTGCAAACTTAATCTTTTCTTTTTCTTTATACTTGTCACGACCATACAAAATTTGAAATTGACGAATAAACTTCAGAAGAAGATCAGGATTTCGGGAACCATCATACATACTGAACTTGATCTTCTTTTCAAGTTGAGATAGTGACTTAGTCTACTTCTTCTTCTTATGCCTTCGTCCATGCTCGGATATTGAGGTTGAAGATGATGAAGTGCTTGATGGGGATGAAGATGGAGACGAGGGTGAAGAATGTCGACGCCTTTGACGATGATGAGGTCTTCCACGAGAAGGGTGTGACTCTTCATTACTAGAAGAGGATCCATCAGAATAGGCGCCAGATGACTTTGAAGAAGAGGATGAGCTTCGACGCGATCTCTTTCTTTGTCTTGAAGTAGAATGGGACTGCCTCTTAGAAGTAGTTGGACTTCTTGATCGGCTCCTTTCATTGGTATGGCTTTGTCTCCTTGAAGTAGATGGGCTTCTTTCCTTGAATTCTTTGGGATTGTCAACTTTTTCTAGTTTGAGAAGTTGCTCACGAATTTGCTGATTCTCCTCTCTAAGACTTTGAATGGCTTGAAGGATAGCACTCGATTGATCCATTGAGACTAAAGAAAAAAAAAAAGCTCACGCACTCAATGCAAGGGCTGAAAACAAACAAACTTATAGTTGTAAGCACTACCAGTGTTGGGGGTGAGGACCGAGCCAAAGCTCTGATACCACTGTAAACGCCCCGAACAACGTAGTATGCTTAACAATTATGATATTTGCTTGTTTTCGAGATTTAATATAAAAGAGAATGAACACTTAAAGCTGAAAATAAAAATTACTCACAAAATTACAGCCATAAAAATGTAAAAGTAATGGAGACAAGATTGAGGGTTGAAGATGGGCAACCCCCCTCCCCCCCCCCGAAGGAATGTATTTCCGCTCAACCCAAGTCCCTTAGGGAAGAGCTCAGTTACAATCAACCTGAGAGTGAGAAGAGGTAATTCTCACTCTCACAAGATCATGCAAAGATGTACAAACACACATGCATTATCTATTATGCAATGATAAGAACTGATTTCTTTACAGTATGAGAGAAGAAAAAGGGGAATTCAGCCTTTCTCCATCGTTGATCAGCAGTACAGGGATAGAGCTTGCTTCTTGTAGCTAAAATGGAAGAAAGAGCTCAAGAAGGAGGTGCTGTAATGACTTTACAGGCTTGCTGTCTTGTAAAACAGCAGTGATAGAAGAGGGAATATGGAGGAATTTGATAATGGAGAAGTGGGGGATGATGATGGGGATGGATGGGGCCAGTTTCTGGCTATCTGTGGGTGCTGTACATGAGTTTACAGCAAAGAAAAATGATGCTCAATGAAGAAAAACGAGCTATTATTTATAGGAGAGGGGAGAGCTAGTACAAAAGGGGAAAGTGGAGTAGCACAAGACAAGTGTCCAGCCACATGTCATGAGATGTGACAAGTGGTGGGACACTTGGAAACTTGTGTGACAAGTGTCTTGACACTTGTCTCTTCTTTATGGCCTTCCTTTTTGGGTTGAATACTGTCAAGAATAGAAAAAACCAAATTTAGTAAGCACAGTCAGAGTACAGAACTTACTATTTTTAGAATGACATCCCTATTTTTTAGGACTAGCATTTTTAGGCTAATTCAAGGCTTCTAAAATTTAGGGACCTCCTAAAATTTAGGGATCTCCTAGAATTTAGGGACCCCCCCAATATGGGTATCATATGAAAGCTTTTTCCGTGTACATCGCAAAAATGGTATCCGAATCTTCATGTGACTTTCCTATGCAAAGAAATGTGCATTTCAAGCTTTCAGCCCACACATGCACATTATACAAGCATTTCATGATCATGCCATCTTGTTGATTGTAACTGTCTGTTCTGGTGGATCTAGCCCACACTTCAAGGCATCAATCCTTTCTGTGTGCGAGTCTAACCCTGATATGCGTGAGTTCTAGTCACAGGCGCCCAATCGGGTCATATAGGTGGAAGTGTGAACTATCTTTTCTCTAACCCACCGTGTGGGTCCACCATAACCTGTGACCACTCATTAGTGGCCAGCTCCAATGCACTTTTCTTTATATCTAACTAGTGCAAAGGAAATAAATTTAATAAATCATTACATAGATAAATTAATGAAAAAGGATACAAATTCTGTTTCTATAGAGTTGTGACAGCCCTCTGGCTTTTATTCAGCTGTCCTCAGCTGAAAATCTTCTTGATATTGTTGTAGAATATTTGGGTAATCCTTCATGAATTTTTCATCTACCCACTGTGCATCTGTGGTGGGTAGATTCTTGAATTTTAGCAAGAATTTTCGTGTCACAAGGCCACTTCTCGTGGTTCGATCCTTGAGAAACAAAATCTTTTCAGGTTCCAAGAGTTGCTATGTTTCTTCAACTTCTGGGGGATCTTCAGTAATGGGTTCCTTTGGTTCTGGTCCTATGTAAGGTTTTAGCAAACTTACATGAAAAGCATTGTGTATTTTCCAATGAGTAGGAAGCTCAAGTCGATAAGAAACTTCATTTATTTTCTCGATCACTTTGAAGGGTCCAAAGTATCTACTGGAGAGCTTTGGAAAAGATTGATTTTGACCAGAACCTTGTTTGAGCCTGCTTTTATCAAACTTTAGCAAGACATATTGACCTTTTTCAAAAGCCAAAGGTCTTCTTCGTTTATCTGCTTGCTTCTTTTGTCGCTCTTGCGCAACTTTGATAGTGGCTCGAACTTGATCCATTGTTGTTTTTAAATCTGAAGCAAACTCATCAGCAGCAAAAATCTTATCTTTAGTGCGAATAATTGGAGGAGGAATCACTTTACCCTGTACTATTTCATTTGGAGCTTTCCCTGTGGATGAGTGCACTGTATTGTTGTAAGCAAACTCCAATAATGGAAGATATTTCTCCCATTGTGACTTATGTTCACTAACATAAGCTTTCAACATATCCAAAAGAGTGAGATTCATCACCTCTGTTTGGCCGTCAGTTTGAGGATGAAAAGCTGAGGAGAACTTTAAAGTGGTTCCCAAATTCTCAAATAAAGCACGCCAAAAGTTACTTGTGAATTTGGAGTCTCTATCTGAAATGATCTCAGAAGGCATACCATGTAATCTGAAGATATGTTGAATGAAAAGTCTTGCAGCTTGTGCGGATTTCAATGTTTTATGACATGGAATAAAATGTGATTGTTTGCTGAATCTATCAATTATGACCCAAATCATATCATGACCTTGAGGTGTTCTTGGAATACCTGAGATGAAATCCATTGTGATAGATTCCCATAGATCTTTGGGCACTGGAAGAGGTTGCAACAATCCTGGAATCTTTTGCCTATCATATTTGGATTTTTGGCATACCAGACAAGCCTCAATGAAGTTGTGTGTATCTTTTCGTAATGTTGGCCAATAAAAGTAGCGCTCAATTGCACTTAGAGTGGCTGCCCTCCCTCTATGCCCTGCATAAGGGGGTTCATGACTTTCTTTAAGCACCTTTTGTCGAACAGGAAGAGTGACACAAAGGCGATTGTTCATGAGAAGGTAACCATCTTTGATGGAATAATCTGGATGAGAACCTCCTTGCTGTAAATTTGACCAAATTGCTGCAAAATCAATATCTTCATCATAAGTATTCTTCATCGTTTGAAAATCTTCATGATGAGCCACTGTAATAGTTGCAATGCGAGGCACTCTAGAAAGTGCATCAGCAACTACATTTTGTTTCCCTGGAGTGTACGTAATTTGAAAATGAAACATAGACAAGAAATTTTCCCATCTTGCATGTTTCTCCTGCAAATGCTTTTGAGTCTTGAAATACTTCAAGCTTTGATGATCGGTTTTAATAAGGAATTCATTGCCTAAAAGATAATGTTTCCATATCTTTAAAGCATGAACCACTGCTAAGAGCTCCTTTTCATAAATGTCATACCTTTTCTCCACATCATTTAGACGGCGGCTTTCAAAGGCTACGACATGGCCTTCTTGATTTAGCACTGCACCAATACAATCACCGCAAGCATCTGCTTCCACCACAAATGGTTTTACCAGATCTGGAATGATAAGAACAGGTCCAGAAGTAAGAGCTGTTTTCAGCCTTGTGAAGGCTGCCTTCTCTTTTTCCTTCCATTGGAAAGAGATCTTCTTCTTTGTAAGGTCATGAAGTGGAGAAGCCATATGTGCAAAATGCTTGATGAAGCGGCGGTAATAAGAACATAAGCCAAGAAACGATCGCACCTCATGTACATCACGAAGATGAGGCCATTCTTGGATTATCTTGATCTTTTCAGGATCCATCTGAATCCCTTCAAAAGAGATGACATGCCCAAGGTAATTTATTTTATGCATGAAAATTTCACTCTTTTTACCATTTACCAAGAGTTGATTTTGTTGTAGTAATTGTAGAACAATTTCCAAGTGTTGATGATGCTCCTCTTCATTCTTGCTAAAGACAAGAATATCATCAAAGAAAGTACCGACATATTGTCGATGCTCTCTAAAGATGCGCTCCATCATTCGATTAAAGGTGGCTGGTGCATTGGTTAATCCGAAAGGAACCACCAAGAATTCATAGAGACCGTATGAAGTGCGGAAAGCAGTTTTGTGTACATCTTGTGGTATTACCCTAATTTGATGATAACCACTCTTTAAATCAATGCGGCTGAAAACCTTTGAGCCTCCTAGACGATCCAAAATGTCGTCAATTCTGGGAATAGGAAACCGATTCTTCACGGTGATTTTGTTGAGGGCTCGATAATCAATGCACATCCTGAATGTGCCATCTTTCTTTTGAACAAGAAGAACCGGTGAACAAAATGGTGAGCTACTTGGCCTAATTAGCCCACGGTTGAGTAGGTCTTCGACTTGCTTTCTGATTTCTTCTTGCTGAGGACGGCTCACACGGTATGGTGCTATATTAGGAGGAGAACTGCCCGGGATAATATCAATATGATGGTCTTCTGGCCTTTCTGGGGGAAGCTGATAAGGAAGATATTCCAAAAAACAATCTTTATACTTTTCCAAGAGCTGAAGTTGCTCTTGGTTTTCAGCATTCATATTATCTTTTACATCAGTGACATAAAGCAGACAACATTGAACACAATCCTTAATTGCTCTAGAGACTTGCATATGGCTTACCATAGGTATGGTGTCTCCAGAAACTCCAGCTTGGATCTCGTACTTCTTGCCTTTGTTGGTGAGTTCTACCTTCTTTTTCTGAGAGAAGATGGTTGAATCTATTCTATGATTCCAGGGCATGCCAAGAATCACATCGCAACCATCAAGGTCTCCGATACAGAAGGTATCTTCGTCACTGTAGCCTCGAATTTGAAACTTGAGCTTGCCAATGTAGGGTATCACAGTCTTCATTGTGTCACCTTCATCAACATTTAAAGCTTGGCGAACTTCTACCGGAGTGTCCATCTCTTCATTCTTTAATCCAAGCTCTTTAGCTAATTGCAAGGAAATAATATTTTCATTCGCCCCAAGATCTATCAAGAATAGTGCTTGCTTACCTTGTAACTGTCCCCAAGCTTTTAATAATTTGCGCGTCTCTGGAGTGTGAGTTGTGTTTGCAACTACATCACTGATAGCATTGATTTTCACTGGCGACTTAGGCTTGTTGTCAGAAACCTTGCTTTGTCCCTTGTTTGGACATTGCTTCGCTATGTGGCCTGTTTGTCCACATTTAAAGCACTTCCCTTCTTTCATGAAGCGTTGCTTTTCTTCTTCGGAAAATTGCTTTGCTTGTGGGTATAGATTGGAGCGAAATTGAGGAGCATTAGGAGGTGCATAGGGCTTCATCTTCTTTTGATTTGATGGCTGCTTTTGCCACTGTTTTTGTCCTTCATTTGGGGCTGAATACTCCTCATCATCAGCTACTCTCTTCTTATCATTCTTTTGGAATGATTTGTTGCCATTGTGCTCCATTTCCCATGTCTCAGCATGGTCAATGAGTTCCCTGAGACTAGAACAATGATAATGATTAAGAGCAGTACGAAGTTTAAAATGCAAACCTCCTTGAAACTTCCTAAGCTTTTCCGAACTGCTGATCTTCTTGAAATGTTGGACCTTCAAAAGTAGCTCCCAAAATCTCTTGGTAAAGTCACCAAGTGACTCATTTTTCCTTTGCCAAAGCCGATCCCATTCCATTTTTACATCTCTTTTGAAATGAACAGGAAGAAATTGGCTTTGTATCAGGTGAACAAAGGACCGCCATGATTTTGGGGCAGCATGATCATATTCCAACCCCGTCCACCAAGTATGGGCTAAGTCGGTTAAATGTAAAGCTGCAAACTTAATCTTTTCTTTTTCTTTATACTTGTCACGACCATACAAAATTTGAAATTGACGAATAAACTTCAGAAGAAGATCAGGATTTCGGGAACCATCATACATACTGAACTTGATCTTCTTTTCAAGTTGAGATAGTGACTTAGTCTACTTCTTCTTCTTATGCCTTCGTCCATGCTCGGATATTGAGGTTGAAGATGATGAAGTGCTTGATGGGGATGAAGATGGAGACGAGGGTGAAGAATGTCGACGCCTTTGACGATGATGAGGTCTTCCACGAGAAGGGTGTGACTCTTCATTACTAGAAGAGGATCCATCAGAATAGGCGCCAGATGACTTTGAAGAAGAGGATGAGCTTCGACGCGATCTCTTTCTTTGTCTTGAAGTAGAATGGGACTGCCTCTTAGAAGTAGTTGGACTTCTTGATCGGCTCCTTTCATTGGTATGGCTTTGTCTCCTTGAAGTAGATGGGCTTCTTTCCTTGAATTCTTTGGGATTGTCAACTTTTTCTAGTTTGAGAAGTTGCTCACGAATTTGCTGATTCTCCTCTCTAAGACTTTGAATGGCTTGAAGGATAGCACTCGATTGATCCATTGAGACTAAAGAAAAAAAAAAAGCTCACGCACTCAATGCAAGGGCTGAAAACAAACAAACTTATAGTTGTAAGCACTACCAGTGTTGGGGGTGAGGACCGAGCCAAAGCTCTGATACCACTGTAAACGCCCCGAACAACGTAGTATGCTTAACAATTATGATATTTGCTTGTTTTCGAGATTTAATATAAAAGAGAATGAACACTTAAAGCTGAAAATAAAAATTACTCACAAAATTACAGCCATAAAAATGTAAAAGTAATGGAGACAAGATTGAGGGTTGAAGATGGGCAACCCCCCTCCCCCCCCCCGAAGGAATGTATTTCCGCTCAACCCAAGTCCCTTAGGGAAGAGCTCAGTTACAATCAACCTGAGAGTGAGAAGAGGTAATTCTCACTCTCACAAGATCATGCAAAGATGTACAAACACACATGCATTATCTATTATGCAATGATAAGAACTGATTTCTTTACAGTATGAGAGAAGAAAAAGGGGAATTCAGCCTTTCTCCATCGTTGATCAGCAGTACAGGGATAGAGCTTGCTTCTTGTAGCTAAAATGGAAGAAAGAGCTCAAGAAGGAGGTGCTGTAATGACTTTACAGGCTTGCTGTCTTGTAAAACAGCAGTGATAGAAGAGGGAATATGGAGGAATTTGATAATGGAGAAGTGGGGGATGATGATGGGGATGGATGGGGCCAGTTTCTGGCTATCTGTGGGTGCTGTACATGAGTTTACAGCAAAGAAAAATGATGCTCAATGAAGAAAAACGAGCTATTATTTATAGGAGAGGGGAGAGCTAGTACAAAAGGGGAAAGTGGAGTAGCACAAGACAAGTGTCCAGCCACATGTCATGAGATGTGACAAGTGGTGGGACACTTGGAAACTTGTGTGACAAGTGTCTTGACACTTGTCTCTTCTTTATGGCCTTCCTTTTTGGGTTGAATACTGTCAAGAATAGAAAAAACCAAATTTAGTAAGCACAGTCAGAGTACAGAACTTACTATTTTTAGAATGACATCCCTATTTTTTAGGACTAGCATTTTTAGGCTAATTCAAGGCTCCTAAAATTTAGGGACCTCCTAAAATTTAGGGATCTCCTAGAATTTAGGGACCCCCCCAATATGGGTATCATATGAAAGCTTTTTCCGTGTACATCGCAAAAATGGTATCCGAATCTTCATGTGACTTTCCTATGCAAAGAAATGTGCATTTCAAGCTTTCAGCCCACACATGCACATTATACAAGCATTTCATGATCATGCCATCTTGTTGATTGTAACTGTCTGTTCTGGTGGATCTAGCCCACACTTCAAGGCATCAATCCTTTCTGTGTGCGAGTCTAACCCTGATATGCGTGAGTTCTAGTCACAGGCGCCCAATCGGGTCATATAGGTGGAAGTGTGAACTATCTTTTCTCTAACCCACCGTGTGGGTCCACCATAACCTGTGACCACTCATTAGTGGCCAGCTCCAATGCACTTTTCTTTATATCTAACTAGTGCAAAGGAAATAAATTTAATAAATCATTACATAGATAAATTAATGAAAAAGGATACAAATTCTGTTTCTATAGAGTTGTGACAGCCCTCTGGCTTTTATTCAGCTGTCCTCAGCTGAAAATCTTCTTGATATTGTTGTAGAATATTTGGGTAATCCTTCATGAATTTTTCATCTACCCACTGTGCATCTGTGGTGGGTAGATTCTTGAATTTTAGCAAGAATTTTCGTGTCACAAGGCCACTTCTCGTGGTTCGATCCTTGAGAAACAAAATCTTTTCAGGTTCCAAGAGTTGCTATGTTTCTTCAACTTCTGGGGGATCTTCAGTAATGGGTTCCTTTGGTTCTGGTCCTATGTAAGGTTTTAGCAAACTTACATGAAAAGCATTGTGTATTTTCCAATGAGTAGGAAGCTCAAGTCGATAAGAAACTTCATTTATTTTCTCGATCACTTTGAAGGGTCCAAAGTATCTACTGGAGAGCTTTGGAAAAGATTGATTTTGACCAGAACCTTGTTTGAGCCTGCTTTTATCAAACTTTAGCAAGACATATTGACCTTTTTCAAAAGCCAAAGGTCTTCTTCGTTTATCTGCTTGCTTCTTTTGTCGCTCTTGCGCAACTTTGATAGTGGCTCGAACTTGATCCATTGTTGTTTTTAAATCTGAAGCAAACTCATCAGCAGCAAAAATCTTATCTTTAGTGCGAATAATTGGAGGAGGAATCACTTTACCCTGTACTATTTCATTTGGAGCTTTCCCTGTGGATGAGTGCACTGTATTGTTGTAAGCAAACTCCAATAATGGAAGATATTTCTCCCATTGTGACTTATGTTCACTAACATAAGCTTTCAACATATCCAAAAGAGTGAGATTCATCACCTCTGTTTGGCCGTCAGTTTGAGGATGAAAAGCTGAGGAGAACTTTAAAGTGGTTCCCAAATTCTCAAATAAAGCACGCCAAAAGTTACTTGTGAATTTGGAGTCTCTATCTGAAATGATCTCAGAAGGCATACCATGTAATCTGAAGATATGTTGAATGAAAAGTCTTGCAGCTTGTGCGGATTTCAATGTTTTATGACATGGAATAAAATGTGATTGTTTGCTGAATCTATCAATTATGACCCAAATCATATCATGACCTTGAGGTGTTCTTGGAATACCTGAGATGAAATCCATTGTGATAGATTCCCATAGATCTTTGGGCACTGGAAGAGGTTGCAACAATCCTGGAATCTTTTGCCTATCATATTTGGATTTTTGGCATACCAGACAAGCCTCAATGAAGTTGTGTGTATCTTTTCGTAATGTTGGCCAATAAAAGTAGCGCTCAATTGCACTTAGAGTGGCTGCCCTCCCTCTATGCCCTGCATAAGGGGGTTCATGACTTTCTTTAAGCACCTTTTGTCGAACAGGAAGAGTGACACAAAGGCGATTGTTCATGAGAAGGTAACCATCTTTGATGGAATAATCTGGATGAGAACCTCCTTGCTGTAAATTTGACCAAATTGCTGCAAAATCAATATCTTCATCATAAGTATTCTTCATCGTTTGAAAATCTTCATGATGAGCCACTGTAATAGTTGCAATGCGAGGCACTCTAGAAAGTGCATCAGCAACTACATTTTGTTTCCCTGGAGTGTACGTAATTTGAAAATGAAACATAGACAAGAAATTTTCCCATCTTGCATGTTTCTCCTGCAAATGCTTTTGAGTCTTGAAATACTTCAAGCTTTGATGATCGGTTTTAATAAGGAATTCATTGCCTAAAAGATAATGTTTCCATATCTTTAAAGCATGAACCACTGCTAAGAGCTCCTTTTCATAAATGTCATACCTTTTCTCCACATCATTTAGACGGCGGCTTTCAAAGGCTACGACATGGCCTTCTTGATTTAGCACTGCACCAATACAATCACCGCAAGCATCTGCTTCCACCACAAATGGTTTTACCAGATCTGGAATGATAAGAACAGGTCCAGAAGTAAGAGCTGTTTTCAGCCTTGTGAAGGCTGCCTTCTCTTTTTCCTTCCATTGGAAAGAGATCTTCTTCTTTGTAAGGTCATGAAGTGGAGAAGCCATATGTGCAAAATGCTTGATGAAGCGGCGGTAATAAGAACATAAGCCAAGAAACGATCGCACCTCATGTACATCACGAAGATGAGGCCATTCTTGGATTATCTTGATCTTTTCAGGATCCATCTGAATCCCTTCAAAAGAGATGACATGCCCAAGGTAATTTATTTTATGCATGAAAATTTCACTCTTTTTACCATTTACCAAGAGTTGATTTTGTTGTAGTAATTGTAGAACAATTTCCAAGTGTTGATGATGCTCCTCTTCATTCTTGCTAAAGACAAGAATATCATCAAAGAAAGTACCGACATATTGTCGATGCTCTCTAAAGATGCGCTCCATCATTCGATTAAAGGTGGCTGGTGCATTGGTTAATCCGAAAGGAACCACCAAGAATTCATAGAGACCGTATGAAGTGCGGAAAGCAGTTTTGTGTACATCTTGTGGTATTACCCTAATTTGATGATAACCACTCTTTAAATCAATGCGGCTGAAAACCTTTGAGCCTCCTAGACGATCCAAAATGTCGTCAATTCTGGGAATAGGAAACCGATTCTTCACGGTGATTTTGTTGAGGGCTCGATAATCAATGCACATCCTGAATGTGCCATCTTTCTTTTGAACAAGAAGAACCGGTGAACAAAATGGTGAGCTACTTGGCCTAATTAGCCCACGGTTGAGTAGGTCTTCGACTTGCTTTCTGATTTCTTCTTGCTGAGGACGGCTCACACGGTATGGTGCTATATTAGGAGGAGAACTGCCCGGGATAATATCAATATGATGGTCTTCTGGCCTTTCTGGGGGAAGCTGATAAGGAAGATATTCCAAAAAACAATCTTTATACTTTTCCAAGAGCTGAAGTTGCTCTTGGTTTTCAGCATTCATATTATCTTTTACATCAGTGACATAAAGCAGACAACATTGAACACAATCCTTAATTGCTCTAGAGACTTGCATATGGCTTACCATAGGTATGGTGTCTCCAGAAACTCCAGCTTGGATCTCGTACTTCTTGCCTTTGTTGGTGAGTTCTACCTTCTTTTTCTGAGAGAAGATGGTTGAATCTATTCTATGATTCCAGGGCATGCCAAGAATCACATCGCAACCATCAAGGTCTCCGATACAGAAGGTATCTTCGTCACTGTAGCCTCGAATTTGAAACTTGAGCTTGCCAATGTAGGGTATCACAGTCTTCATTGTGTCACCTTCATCAACATTTAAAGCTTGGCGAACTTCTACCGGAGTGTCCATCTCTTCATTCTTTAATCCAAGCTCTTTAGCTAATTGCAAGGAAATAATATTTTCATTCGCCCCAAGATCTATCAAGAATAGTGCTTGCTTACCTTGTAACTGTCCCCAAGCTTTTAATAATTTGCGCGTCTCTGGAGTGTGAGTTGTGTTTGCAACTACATCACTGATAGCATTGATTTTCACTGGCGACTTAGGCTTGTTGTCAGAAACCTTGCTTTGTCCCTTGTTTGGACATTGCTTCGCTATGTGGCCTATTTGTCCACATTTAAAGCACTTCCCTTCTTTCATGAAGCGTTGCTTTTCTTCTTCGGAAAATTGCTTTGCTTGTGGGTATAGATTGGAGCGAAATTGAGGAGCATTAGGAGGTGCATAGGGCTTCATCTTCTTTTGATTTGATGGCTGCTTTTGCCACTGTTTTTGTCCTTCATTTGGGGCTGAATACTCCTCATCATCAGCTACTCTCTTCTTATCATTCTTTTGGAATGATTTGTTGCCATTGTGCTCCATTTCCCATGTCTCAGCATGGTCAATGAGTTCCCTGAGACTAGAACAATGATAATGATTAAGAGCAGTACGAAGTTTAAAATGCAAACCTCCTTGAAACTTCCTAAGCTTTTCCGAACTGCTGATCTTCTTGAAATGTTGGACCTTCAAAAGTAGCTCCCAAAATCTCTTGGTAAAGTCACCAAGTGACTCATTTTTCCTTTGCCAAAGCCGATCCCATTCCATTTTTACATCTCTTTTGAAATGAACAGGAAGAAATTGGCTTTGTATCAGGTGAACAAAGGACCGCCATGATTTTGGGGCAGCATGATCATATTCCAACCCCGTCCACCAAGTATGGGCTAAGTCGGTTAAATGTAAAGCTGCAAACTTAATCTTTTCTTTTTCTTTATACTTGTCACGACCATACAAAATTTGAAATTGACGAATAAACTTCAGAAGAAGATCAGGATTTCGGGAACCATCATACATACTGAACTTGATCTTCTTTTCAAGTTGAGATAGTGACTTAGTCTACTTCTTCTTCTTATGCCTTCGTCCATGCTCGGATATTGAGGTTGAAGATGATGAAGTGCTTGATGGGGATGAAGATGGAGACGAGGGTGAAGAATGTCGACGCCTTTGACGATGATGAGGTCTTCCACGAGAAGGGTGTGACTCTTCATTACTAGAAGAGGATCCATCAGAATAGGCGCCAGATGACTTTGAAGAAGAGGATGAGCTTCGACGCGATCTCTTTCTTTGTCTTGAAGTAGAATGGGACTGCCTCTTAGAAGTAGTTGGACTTCTTGATCGGCTCCTTTCATTGGTATGGCTTTGTCTCCTTGAAGTAGATGGGCTTCTTTCCTTGAATTCTTTGGGATTGTCAACTTTTTCTAGTTTGAGAAGTTGCTCACGAATTTGCTGATTCTCCTCTCTAAGACTTTGAATGGCTTGAAGGATAGCACTCGATTGATCCATTGAGACTAAAGAAAAAAAAAAATGCTCACGCACTCAATGCAAGGGCTGAAAACAAACAAACTTATAGTTGTAAGCACTACCAGTGTTGGGGGTGAGGACCGAGCCAAAGCTCTGATACCACTGTAAACGCCCCGAACAACGTAGTATGCTTAACAATTATGATATTTGCTTGTTTTCGAGATTTAATATAAAAGAGAATGAACACTTAAAGCTGAAAATGAAAATTACTCACAAAATTACAGCCATAAAAATGTAAAAGTAATGGAGACAAGATTGAGGGTTGAAGATGGGCAACCCCCCCCCCCCCCCCCCCCCCCCCCGAAGGAATGTATTTCCGCTCAACCCAAGTCCCTTAGGGAAGAGCTCAGTTACAATCAACCTGAGAGTGAGAAGAAGTAATTCTCACTCTCACAAGATCATGCAAAGATGTACAAACACACATGCATTATCTATTATGCAATGATAAGAACTGATTTCTTTACAGTATGAGAGAAGAAAAAGGGGAATTCAGCCTTTCTCCATCGTTGATCAGCAGTACAGGGATAGAGCTTGCTTCTTGTAGCTAAAATGGAAGAAAGAGCTCAAGAAGGAGGTGCTGTAATGACTTTACAGGCTTGCTGTCTTGTAAAACAGCAGTGATAGAAGAGGGAATATGGAGGAATTTGATAATGGAGAAGTGGGGGATGATGATGGGGATGGATGGGGCCAGTTTCTGGCTATCTGTGGGTGCTGTACATGAGTTTACAGCAAAGAAAAATGATGCTCAATGAAGAAAAACGAGCTATTATTTATAGGAGAGGGGAGAGCTAGTACAAAAGGGGAAAGTGGAGTAGCACAAGACAAGTGTCCAGCCACATGTCATGAGATGTGACAAGTGGTGGGACACTTGGAAACTTGTGTGACAAGTGTCTTGACACTTGTCTCTTCTTTATGGCCTTCCTTTTTGGGTTGAATACTGTCAAGAATAGAAACAACCAAATTTAGTAAGCACAGTTAGAGTACAGAACTTACTATTTTTAGAATGACATCCCTATTTTTTAGGACTAGCATTTTTAGGCTAATTCGAGGCTCCTAAAATTTAGGGACCTCCTAAAATTTAGGGATCTCCTAGAATTTAGGGACCCCCCCAATATGGGTATCATATGAAAGCTTTTTCCGTGTACATCGCAAAAATGGTATCCGAATCTTCATGTGACTTTCCTATGCAAAGAAATGTGCATTTCAAGCTTTCAGCCCACACATGCACATTATACAAGCATTTCATGATCATGCCATCTTGTTGATTGTAACTGTCTGTTCTGGTGGATCTAGCCCACACTTCAAGGCATCAATCCTTTCTGTGTGCGAGTCTAACCCTGATATGTGTGAGTTCTAGTCACAGGCGCCCAATCGGGTCATATAGGTGGAAGTGTGAACTATCTTTTCTCTAACCCACCGTGTGGGTCCACCATAACCTGTGACCACTCATCAGTGGCCAGCTCCAATGCACTTTTCTTTATATCTAACTAGTGCAAAGGAAATAAATTTAATAAATCATTATATAGATAAATTAATGAAAAAGGATACAAATTCTGTTTCTATAGAGTTGTGACATCATCTGAGTCCCAGAATAGGATTGCCCTATCTCTGGATTCGGACCGTCCGACTCCGAAAATTGCACCTTTTCAAAAAACCGTGACTCTGAAAATCAGACCACCTTCCCGATCCGATTCCCAAAATTGGACCAGTCCAAGAATCGGAGCAGTCAGTCCAGAATCGGACCCCAGTCTAGAATCAGACCAGTCCCAGAATCAGACCACCCTTGTCTGACTGATTGGGACACTCGCTCGTCTGATTTTGAAAATCGAACACTTGGACCCTAGAAATTGGACACAAGGAATCGGACCACTCAGAATCGGACACGTGTCAAAATCGGACGTGACCAAAATCGGACCATTGGGCCGATCGGACCAACCCAAAATCGGATGTCCGATTCTGATAATTGGACTCCTGAAAATTGGACATATGAGAATCGGACAGAAAACTGTCAAAATCGGACAGGTATCTAGAACACAAATTTTGACGCATCTGAACCTCGCAATTGATCCCAAAGGCTACATAGAGCTAAAGGCACATCACAGATCCATCAGTGGGCTGAAACTTAGAGCAAGTAGTTCAAAATTTGGCTATAAATGGTCCTCCAAATTGCACATGGTGTTTATCGTAACGGCCCTGTGGGCCGAGGGGGATTGCCCCCCCCGGACCCCAGCAGAGGGGGCTCTCCACACCTCCCCCAAGTAGGCTGGAGAGAAAATACGCGCCGTGACAGGTCCTCCAAATTAGACCCCATTGTAGTAATGGCTCTATACGAGCATGGATTCTCACTTGCAAAAGAGCAACCAAAATCCCATACCCGAACAAAGATGAACAGAGACCCTAGAACCTCAATGGGCCAATCTATCCAACAAGGGCATAAAAGCGACACTGCAAAAACACATACGTATTGCATTCAGAATGCGTCTAGTCAGAGCAAAATGCAACATCAAGCTACAACAACAAGAATGACTAGATATGATAGTCATGACGATAGATGTTCCTTGAATAGCACTGCACTGACAATCCAAGACATCTATGGAGAATCCACATCTGGTCGTGCAGTTGGGGACTCAAGGGCATTTGTCAGAAGGCTTAAATTTACAAGCCAAGACCCGGAAGATGGCAGCATAGTACCACCTGCTTATCTTAGGGTCAAACTCACCGCAAAAAGAGAGCATACTATCGATGCTTTGATTGATGAAGGAGAAGATTTTTATATCTTGACCTATGAATCATGGACCCTACTAGGCCAACTAGAGCTCACACCGACTAATGCAACTCTTAGCCCTTATGGGGGACACCCACAAGCACTCATAGGGAAGTGCAAAATCCTTACGACAATTGAAATGGAAAGCTTGCCTATCCTATTTCATGTTCCTCCAAATAGTGCTAATTACGGAAAGGAAACCCTTCTAGGAAGACCCTTCAAAAGGGCGACCAAGTATGAGGCTAACTATGTAGCATAGAGGATACACCTGACACTACCGGGTGTGAGGATAGTCACAACTTTTAGCAAGGGTGACCTCATCGAACCTCGAGGGAAAGGCAAGGAAGGTGCTGACATAATAGTCAATCCTACTAACTGGAGCAAGGACTTGTTGGAAGAGTTGATACAAGCATAGGTCGAACAACGAGAACCAGTGAGTGAGGCCATGCCTGAAACAAGAAGGTCAAGAGACAATGCCAAGGACAGGCTTTGGACTTACAAATATCGTAGAAGACCCCAAAAGAAGCCCAAGCCTTATAGACGAAGGCATCGATGGAGGGTCAGCACAATGCCGAGATGGATATTCAAAGCGTTGCTACGTGATCAAGGGTATTATGCAAGTAACCGATGGATTTGGGTACCAAAATCCCCTGCTAAACCACCTCTATCAGCTGAAGTCCAGGTTGCATCAGAAGCAACAAAGCACAGGAGGAAATCTAAGAGAAGCTCTAGGTCTCGAGGTCAAAAACCAAACATGAGTGTTCGAAAGAAAGAGCCTCAGCCTAGCATGCTTAATAAGCAGATGTCATACGTAGCCATTGAGCATGCACAAAAGCCATTAGTGTCCAAAGAGCCTTTGATTTCCTAAGAGGATAATAGGCATCATAGGCACAACCTTGCTCATGGCAAGGCTGATCGCTCAACAAAGCAAATGACACAATCGTCTAATAGCCTCGAGCAAATCATTCAGCCAGTGCCATGTCCACCTAAGAGTCCTAGATCTCCTACAGCCTCTTTTTCCAAACGGACACAGGAAGCACAACAGCGGTCGTCAAGGGCGGCTGCTCACTCCCAATCTCTATCTCCATCTAAGCTTCCAAATGTCCAAGAGGTGGGACATGACACTAGCTGTAGCTCTTGGCCCAAGGATATGCCTGTGCAACCTAACGTGACTAGATCAACTCATGCTCGATCTACACAAGTGAGTGCTCAAAGGGCAACAAAAGATACGACCACTTTCGATCGCCCTAGGGACCTGACACCGCAATCCACCAAGAGTAGCCAGCCCACTGGACTAGCCGCTACTACTTCCAATCAGGGATCACAACAGTCACAGCCCTTGGCCGTGACAATGCCCCTTGCGGAACGCATCCTTAGTAGTTTACCTATGGAGGAGGTTTTGCAACCAACTTCCTTGACAACTCCAACACTTCCAAAGTGCCTAAAGCCTAGGCTAGAGGAGTTAAACACAAGGGAATTGGCCAAAGAGCTAGACTCTCCAAGTTGTACCCCCACAACCTAGCGATGCTATTCAGCAGACCTTGGATATGTCCCATGAGGACACACTAGAGAAAGAGGATGCTGAGGCCCAACTAAGCACATCAACGGTTGACCTAGTCCAGGGTCCTGAGTCATTGAGAGATGCACCTTCACTGACCAAGAAAAAGAGGAGAAAACAACGAAGACAACAACAGTCACAGGTGGTTGTGGATCCCAAGAACATTGACACCAAGAGCACTGGAGAGCTGAGGAATAAAACATCGAGTCCATCCACCAATGAACCCATTGATGCCTCTCCTAATAGCAGTGAAACCTCAGACACATCCATGTGCTCTGAAAAATCAAAGTAGTCGTTACCATCAATGGTTGCTTACAACACTCAATTCACCGACAATAGAACTCGCATTGACTAATCAAGTGTGGATACGACGCTGTCACAACGGGATGACAAATCTATACCAGTCACGTCCAAGGAGAACCATGATGCAATAACAAAGCCTCAGGAGAAACATGGAAACCCCAAGAGCATAAGAAATCCTAGCATTGGCCAAACCTGCTCATCTAGGCCTAAGCCCTCAGCTATGCTAAAGCCCAGGCAAACTCCTAGAACCTTGCATGAGATAGCAACTGAGCAAGCCCTCGTTGAACATAGAAGTATCACAGAATGCTTAACTGAGTTGGATGCTAAGCTTAAAGTGTTTGCACGTGTCTATGTCCTGGCAGACATGGGCACATTCCTTAAAGAGCATCTTGAAGAATACTTGCCATTTCCCTTATCCTGGGAAGAGCAAGAACATCTTGACGAGCACTATAACAGGCTCCTGTATGAACGCATGCAACTCATCTCTGACGAGGAAGCCGACGAACTACGCTTAACTGTCACATTCAATGACGTGCTCTGCCAACCAAATCTCTTAGAGATTGAGTAACTAAAGCGACTATCAGCGGGTCGAAGTCAATTTGAACAACGTTGGTGTGAAAACCGCGTTGCAATGGCCAAACTAGGAGCCCAGAAGTCTCAGAGGGGCGATTGGCCAAATGGCAGTCTCAAAGAGACCCAACCTATGTGGCACCAACTTCCTTTCGAGTACTGATTGCCACTCGGGGTACAGACTTAGTTGAACCTAGCCAAGAGAACTCTCTAATTGATAAGGTTCTCACTGAGGAGGAGTTACATGTTGCCAGTAGACTCAGACAAGGTTCCATGCTACTCGATGTTGCAAAATATCTATTGGTATTGAGTAAGCTGCCACAAGTACTAGATGCATGTGCCACACTCTAGTACAGTTCTACAATTGGCTTTTATCCTCGTGAAGTGACATGGACTCATAGATATGTATATAAATAAACAATGACTTTTGTGACCGTGTATAGACACTATCAACACACACAAGCAATAATAGTCAAGCGCAGGGAGAAGAGTTGGGTTCATCAGGCTAAGCTCCTCAAGTCCTCGTCTCACCACACATTTAGAAGTTGTGTGACCATTTCCACCTCCAGGTAGGTATGCGACCCTCATTACCACCATAGGAAGCCCTGACCAACGTCTCTGATGGTGTAGACAGGGTATCGTCCCTTTCTATACACCTTTCCCCCTTCCCAGTCTATCCTTTTGAGGATGAGCCCTGCCCCACTCCATGACCACTAGTCCGCGTAACTTAGCATGAGCCAAGATCTGCTAATGGCTAGATGAACATCATCATGGGGGCCATCCCTCTACAGCAAACACTACATGCCTCACCCCTCCCCTTCTCGTCATATGCGCTTGATAACCCACGCTATAATCCCTTCCATGCGAATGGTTTTATCCTGTATCAAGGCCTAATACTTGGTTCGCATTTTGCAAGTCCCCCTACGAGGAAGACATGGAGCACCTAGGGCAGCTGGCTTGCAAAGACACTCTCCGTTGTCGAAGGAAACATGCAGCACAAGCTCCTCTGCCGATGCGCTACGTGCCTACCCTCAAAAGGTATGCAAAGAAATGAGGTCCCAAGCGACACCGCCCTGGACGTAGGCCAAAGAATCCCCAGGCCAGGGGAGTAGAAGCTCAAAGAAGCACAAAAGGTGTGGCAACACCGGTTGTGCAAACCCCCAACAGACGCTCGGGCACCAGGTGCTCAAAGGTAGAAAGGGCAGCTCGAGATAAGGAAGAATTCGATGCATTGTTCAAAAGCATTTTGGAAACGGTTGCGGCCAGAGACTACACCATTCAGGTCCCAGCTAACATCTTCCCTGCCCAACCTCACAAGAGCCCCTCACCAAGAGCCTCAGTCGCCTGACCACCCAGACTCACCCCGCCTCGTGCAAATCGAGTGATATGTATATATACAAGCAACTTAACAAGCCATCCTACCATAACTTTTTGTCTTTTGATGATTAACGGGGCAAGCTCCCCACTTGTACACACTTCCCTTACTTATCGCTAATATATGCCACGTCTTTAGCAAACACTGGAATAGGCATCGCAATCAGTATCATAGGATTTTGAAAAAGTTATATCTTGACATGATTGCATTTGTTCGTTGTACTTGACGCATGCGACTTGCATATACTCTCATGAAGTGACAAGTGAATGTAGGATGACACAGGTCTTCATGCAAATGTGTTCAATGGGGGCCAAGCCACCGCAAGACCACCAACCTCACAAAGAACCGCGACAAAGTCACGCTGGCGAATGCAAAAAATCACCCTTGCGAGTGCCCACATCGCACGAACCAAAGCATATTCATGGGTTACGCCCTCTTCCTGGGTCAAGCTCTACAATGGGCTCACGACGGTTGTTACCTCAATTGTACCAACATCACGTGTTGCAAAGAGGTTTGCAGTATCTCAAGTGTATCTCCCCATCTCAACAACTGCTTCTCTAACAACAAGGCTAGGGCACAATCATCACTGTAATATCCATTTCTTGAGCCTTCGAAGCTTGACATTTCCCAACCCATTGAAAGGCTGATAGCCTCAACATATTGCAATGGTTGTACTTAGGTAAAGTTTTTTTTTTTTTTAAGAAAGAAAGAAAGAAAAAAGCATAAGAAAAAGAAACAAAAAAGAAAAAAAAAAGAGGAGAAAAGAAAAAAATGAAACGATAAGAAACACCCACGATCACAGCACAACACCTAGGGGTCCTCAAATTAGGTGCGTCCAGTGACCTTGGTCGGTTGGCTCCGTCCCTAGTCCCCTAGCCCCCTAGCATCACCCACAATAGTTCAGGGCACATCAAGGGTAGGACATACCTAGGGATCTTGTCTCGCCTTTGGTTAGACCTGTCACCCTAACCCACTCACATGATTCCCTCTTATACTCTGCCATAATACCATTGCAATCAATTGTGGTAAGCACTGCACGAATGGCCATGAAAAGTACACTGTCCTCATCACACAGGTCCAATAGCTACCAACTACCGATAGTGTAGTGTCCTTGTGTTCAATTATGTTACGTCGTGCAGTCACAACGCAAAGGATGTCGCATACACCTTCACGTGTACTTCTTCTCAATATGGACAACTTTGCTTCATCCACATTGTTATGAAAAACCAGCCCGCGGTCTTCTAACTACGTAATATCTAAGTATGCACAAGCACTCACATAATATCTGCACCAAAATGTATACACAGTTTGGGTCCTCAAGTGCGGGACAATACTCTTAGCTTGCTCAGCATTCAACCTGTCTCTCAAAATAATTAAACTATGTCTTGTGTACGATAGAGAAGACTAGGACTACCCCTAGGGAGAGACCACCTATGAGAGGTTTTCAATTGCATGCATTGAAGACTCCAACGCAGGTGTTGTTCGCTCTTCATCAACACTCAACTCTGAATTCCTATCCTTTATCATCCTGCAAGCCCGCCAAGAATCGTCATGTGCAGAACCCCCAACAAACTACCACTTGTACTCCATCAGTGCAATCCCCATAAAGAATAGTCCTATCAATAGCCACCTAAACCACCAACGTGCCCCCAACGACCTTCCTCCCCACCATTACCAACACTCCGCCATGGCAACCACAGACGTCCTTGCCACCCACGTCCTCGGTGCATGCTAAAGCCTACTACCTATGATGGTGAGTGCCATGGGACTGGCACTCGTTTAGGAGGGGGGTAATGTTAACCCTCAAACGAACAAGGTGGAAAATCTGGAAAAACTAAAGCGTGAGACAAAGGACAAGGAAAAGTGAAACGGAAGACGTAGGTGTGCCAAGAAAAATCTAGAAACACAAGAAGCGCAGAAAAGTCCTAAATAAGGGAACAAGGCGCACAAGGAAAAGTGCAAGTCAATACTTTTGTAAAAGAGCGCAAGTGAATCATGGTTTAATTCAAGGAGCACCGGGCTCTCACCCGTGCAATTTGTAAATGTAGAGGGGCAGTGGAAAGGAAGCTAGGAAGGTAGAAGGACAATGGGGAAAAGGGCCTACTAGGACACGGCCGGCCATGTAAAAAAGGGGATAAGGGGATGGCCGCCCAAAAGGGATTTAGGGTTATGTATATAAAGTTCAAAAGTGAATGAGAAACTCATTCTTGTGTGTGGCCAAAAGTGTCTCTCCTCTTCTTCTTCTTCTTCTTCTTCTTCTTCTTCTTCTTCTTCTTCTTCTTCTTCTTCTTCTTGCTTGCTTGCTTGAGCTTGTGCTTGAGAGAGGGAGTGTGAGAGTGTGAGGGAGTGAGTGTGTGAGGGTGAGGGATCGGGGGGAGAAGCTCTCCATCATCTCCTCTCTTCTCGTCTTCTCTTCTCTTCTCTTGTCTTGCTCACGGCAATGGAGCTTGGAGTGTGGAGCTTGAGGATGGAGCATGCTTGAAGCTTGCGCTTGGATCATGGAGCTATCGGAGTGCGCGGGAGAGGAGGTAACTCGATCGGCATGGAGGTAAGCTCACTACACCCGTAGATATGGATGGCGCGTTGGCTATGTGAGAGGTAGCCATTAGTGCTCGGCTTGGAATGCTTGAACAATAAGCGGTCCGTGGATCTTGGCGGTTGAGCGAAAGCTCCCACATTTAGGATAACAAAAGTCCCTAGAAACGTGATCAGATTCCAAGCATAAACTTGTCAGAAAGCATCCATGCTAGCTGGTTAGCATGTAAAGGTGGAAAACAAAAGATATCACTCTATGATGCATGTGTTATTGATGTTTTGAATGCATATATCCAATGTGCAAAGAGGTTGGGGTATATCATAGGTAGGTATATTGGATCTGGGCCTTCAATGGACTCTTTGATGGCTAATGCTAGCAAAAGGACATCCCCAAATCCTACCTTTGTTGCGCATGGATTGCAAGGTGTTGTAGCTAGTAGTCCTTTGTATGAGAAGTCCACAATGCAAGGTGATAGGGAGACTATGCATAGAAACAAGAAGGGAATTGGAGCAGCTGTAAGTTCTCACAAGCTGGGATATGTGATTGAGTTAAGGCAACGTAAAAATAGGGGTAGGCCATGAAGTATATAGTTTGATGATGGTGAGTTGGAGGAGAATGAAGAGATACCAGTCAAGCCCTTGGAAAGTGGAGTAAATGTGCCAAATGCAGGAACATCAACTTAGTTGAAGAGGTAGAAGTGGCACATGAGGAGTGGGCATTACAAAGGATGCCACCTAATTGTGTGAGAAAATGTTTTGGTATGGAGGGTAGAAAGAGTTGTAGCACAAGTTACAAAGTCGGCAAGTGGGGCTAGTCGCACCATGATTTTGGACCGAGAGAGCCTATAAGGACAAGACCATTGCATAATGGATATGGTTTTGCAATCATGATGTCACACATACAAACGCTATGCAGAAACAAGTGATAATATCACCAATAGTTCCTTTTTTGTGGCTAGTTAATATAGGGGCAAATATATCAAAGAAAGAGTGTAGTAGTCTAAAACATGCTGGTTTCAAATTTTCCTGCTTTGCAACACTATCAAAGAATGAGAAGAGAAAACCTCTTACTTACGCAAAGGGTGGTTCAAGTGGGAGGAGACACAAGTGGAGGCATGGAATTTCCAAAGATGCACAAAAGAGAATAGAGGCAGCTGCTTGCATGGTTGCAACCTTCTTGGAGGAGATAGTGAAACTTGAGAGGCAACATTCAATATTTTGAGTCTTGACAGAGAGTTGTTATGATGTGCACATCAAAGAAGAGCCTAGGTGCACTTCTCCTAATTTTCAAAGAAGAGAATCTATCCAAAAGGCATTTCTTGCCTACAAACATATGTATTATGTGTATGTGCACATACTTGGCCTTCGATCTAAGGAGCACATGGTTATACATAAGCATGCACTAACTCCCACTAACCTTGCCTTCGTGTTAGGGAAATCACGTAAGATATTGATGACCAGGAAATCAGTGCAAAAATAGGCACCAAAATGTGCTCACATGGAAACAACTTTTTGTAAAATGACTCATTGCAATTGTACCCCTTTGTAAAAAATCAAATATGAAGCAATGTAAAATATGTAGTCCAAAAGAGACACACTATAAAATATTCCTAGGAAAAGGAAAGGTCAAACCCTTTTGTCTCATTCCAAAAATTGAGAGGTCTTTAGACCTTAGCCAATGTATGCAAATTTGAATTTCATAATTCAAGAAAGGAAAAGGAGGTGGTTGCAGTCGTGGGATTTGAGGAGGTGGGAGGCTGAGGTGGTTACACCCTCTCTCTTCCTTTTTCTTCTTCTCTCACGGTTCATTTCTCCCTCTCTCATTTTGGCACAACTCTCATCTTTCTTGTTCTTGCTTTCCTCTCTTGTGCTTCATGCTCATTTCTAATGGAGAGTGAGGAAGAGGAAGAGAGTGAGGATGGAAGAATTGTCCAATTTCTTGTGTGCCTTCCTCTTGTGTGTTTGGAGAGCATGGTTCTTGGTGAGAAGAAGGAGAGTTTTCTTGCAGGTTTTGTGGCCAGCAAATGTATTTGCAGCCTCTCTTGGCCGGTTCGTGGTTCTCATGGTGCCGTGGCAGGGTGCTCTTCATTTGGTGCACTGGCCGGGAAAAGAGGCAGCTATGGAGCTTGCAAGGCAAAGAAAATTTGATAAGAAGATAAAGAAGATGAAGTTGTAGAGTTCTTGTGGTGCTTTTGAAGGAGTTCTTTGGTCAATGAATCTCCAAACGAAAGAAAAAAAAGGGAACGCTTCTGCTCAACATGAGGAAAGGGGTGAAGCTATGCTTGTGGGAAGTTCAAGAGCCAATGCTCCACATTGTCACACTCGACGTGTTGCAAAAGAAGAGAGTAATCGCATTGATTTATTTATTCCAAAGTTGCTGCTTCTACTCTGACAGTCGAGTGGCATCCATTTACTACCGCTAGACCACAACATCGAAAGGAGGAGCTACACGATCAACAGAGCTGCATCTGCCAGTCATGGAGCGGACAAAGGTCAACAGCAGCGGAAGCGTGATGGGAGCCCAAACTCCATCACACCTTCCAGGACGACATCGTTGTCCTGCACCGACGATAGCACTACGGCGTCGAAGTGCAATAATGAGGCGTTTATGCCCCAGCCGCCACAGCCGGCCCTGCGATCGCAAGATGAACTAACCCAGCGGCGGTACGTCCAGCAAGTGCAACCCAAATATCATCAGCGTATGGCCGCTTGCCTGGTAGCTGGCTTACCACCACCTGTAGTCCATAATCATCGGTAACGATCCGGTCGGTCCAACCGTCCCCACGACCAGCGATCGAGATCTGAACCTTTGCCTTGTTTCCATGGGCGGCGAATTTCCTCTTCCTCGTTTACTATAGCAGTACGCAGACTCTTCCTCTCCACTTGTGGCCCTACAGCGAGGATAAGGCGGACAGATTTTTCCCTTCTTCCATTAGCGTCTATCATTTTTTCTTTCCTTATCTCTTCCACACAATAGGCTATCCTGGACATTTTACATGTTAATCTTTAATTTTTTCACACAGTAAAGCTAACACTTTAAACCTTTGATCAAAATAACCCTCTCTAACACCCATTCATGTGCATCATCTTCCTATCTTTTATTGATCCCTTCTCTTCACGAGAATACCATCCTTGATACACACAGAAATTCCTATAAATCTCTTCTTTTTTTAAAAAAATTACTTTTGTGTTTTGCTTATAATAAAACCACCTTTCCTTTGAAAAAAGAAAAAAAAGAAGAAGACTGGGTGGGAGAACTTTATTATAAAATCCTTCATAAGGGTGTGCTTATATGTGATATCTTTTTCGGGTTTTCTTCATGAGCTTTATAGTCTGGTTATCTTTAATTCTAACTTGAGTGTGATGTTGCTCTTGTCCACAAGTTGTTGAAGAGCCCTATCTTTTGTAGTTTTATTTGGCATGTGTTTAAACCTAGGCTCAACGTCCTAGTTGTGTATTTCTATTTTTTGTGTTTTTCTCCTCTTTATCCAATGACAATTCAAAGAAGATTGAATAAAAGAAATGAAGATTGAAGACCGTTGATGAAGATGAAGATTTTTGCAAAAACTGATCGTGGTTCTTCTTCGAATTTGTTCGCGGGGACGCTTCACACTTAAGCATGGGAGGAAATGATGACCAGGAAATCAGTGCAAAAATAGGCACCAAAATGTGCTCACATGGAAACAACTTTTTGTAAAATGACTCATTGCAATTGTATCCCTTTGTAAAAAATCAAATATGAAGCAATGTAAAATATGTAGTCCAAAAGAGACACACTATAAAATATTCCTAGGAAAAGGAAAGGTCAAACCCTTTTGTCTCATTCCAAAAATTGAGAGGTCTTTAGACCTTAGCCAATGTATGCAAATTTGAATTTCATAATTCAAGAAAGGAAAAGGAGGTGGTTGCAGTCGTGGGATTTGAGGAGGTGGGAGGTTGAGGTGGTTACACCCTCTCTCTTCCTTTTTCTTCTTCTCTCACGGTTCATTTCTCCCTCTCTCATTTTGGCACAACTCTCATCTTTCTTGTTCTTGCTTTCCTCTCTTGTGCTTCATGCTCATTTCTAATGGAGAGTGAGGAAGAGGAAGAGAGTGAGGATGGAAGAATTGTCCAATTTCTTGTGTGCCTTCCTCTTGTGTGTTTGGAGAGCATGGTTCTTGGTGAGAAGAAGGAGAGTTTTCTTGCAGGTTTTGTGGCCAGCAAATGTATTTGCAGCCTCTCTTGGCCGGTTTGTGGTTCTCATGGTGCCGTGGCAGGGTGCTCTTCATTTGGTGCACTGGCCGGGAAAAGAGGCGGCTATGGAGCTTGCAAGGCAAAGAAAATTTGATAAGAAGATAAAGAAGATGAAGTTGTAGAGTTCTTGTGGTGCTTTTGAAGGAGTTCTTTGGTCAATGAATCTCCAAACGAAAGAAAAAAAAGGGAACGCTTCTGCTCAACATGAGGAAAGGGGTGAAGCTATGCTTGTGGGAAGTTCAAGAGCCAATGCTCCACATTGTCACACTCGACGTGTTGCAAAAGAAGAGAGTAATCGCATTGATTTATTTATTCCAAAGTTGCTGCTTCTACTCTGACAGTCGAGTGGCATCCATTTACTACCGCTAGACCACAACATCGAAAGGAGGAGCTACACGATCAACAGAGCTGCATCTGCCAGTCATGGAGCGGACAAAGGTCAACAGCAGCGGAAGCGTGATGGGAGCCCAAACTCCATCACACCTTCCAGGACGACGTCGTTGTCCTGCACCGACGATAGCACTACGGCGTCGAAGTGCAATAATGAGGCGTTTATGCCCCAGCCGCCACAGCCGGCCCTGCGATCGCAAGACGAGCTAACCCAGCGGCGGTACGTCCAGCAAGTGCAACCCAAATATCATCAGCGTATGGCCGCTTGCCTGGTAGCTGGCTTACCACCACCTGTAGTCCATAATCATCGGTAACGATCCGGTCGGTCCAACCGTCCCCACGACCAGCGATCGAGATCTGAACCTTTGCCTTGTTTCCATGGGCGGCGAATTTCCTCTTCCTCGTTTACTATAGCAGTACGCAGACTCTTCCTCTCCACTTGTGGCCCTACAGCGAGGATAAGGCGGACAGATTTTTCCCTTCTTCCATTAGCGTCTATCATTTTTTCTTTCCTTATCTCTTCCACACAATAGGCTATCCTGGACATTTTACATGTTAATCTTTAATTTTTTCACACAGTAAAGCTAACACTTTAAACCTTTGATCAAAATAACCCTCTCTAACACCCATTCATGTGCATCATCTTCCTATCTTTTATTGATCCCTTCTCTTCACGAGAATACCATCCTTGATACACACAGAAATTCCTATAAATCTCTTCTTTTTTTAAAAAAATTACTTTTGTGTTTTGCTTATAATAAAACCACCTTTCCTTTGAAAAAAGAAAAAAAAGAAGAAGACTGGGTGGGAGAACTTTATTATAAAATCCTTCATAAGGGTGTGCTTATATGTGATATCTTTTTCGGGTTTTCTTCATGAGCTTTATAGTCTGGTTATCTTTAATTCTAACTTGAGTGTGATGTTGCTCTTGTCCACAAGTTGTTGAAGAGCCCTATCTTTTGTAGTTTTATTTGGCATGTGTTTAAACCTAGGCTCAACGTCCTAGTTGTGTATTTCTATTTTTTGTGTTTTTCTCCTCTTTATCCAATGACAATTCAAAGAAGATTGAATAAAAGAAATGAAGATTGAAGACCGTTGATGAAGATGAAGATTTTTGCAAAAACTGATCGTGGTTCTTCTTCGAATTTGTTCGCAGGGACGCTTCACACTTAAGCATGGGAGGAAATGATGACCAGGAAATCAGTGCAAAAATAGGCACCAAAATGTGCTCACATGGAAACAACTTTTTGTAAAATGACTCATTGCAATTGTACCCCTTTGTAAAAAATCAAATATGAAGCAATGTAAAATATGTAGTCCAAAAGAGACACACTATAAAATATTCCTAGGAAAAGGAAAGGTCAAACCCTTTTGTCTCATTCCAAAAATTGAGAGGTCTTTAGACCTTAGCCAATGTATGCAAATTTGAATTTCATAATTCAAGAAAGGAAAAGGAGGTGGTTGTAGTTGTGGGATTTGAGGAGGTGGGAGGTTGAGGTGGTTACACCCTCTCTCTTCCTTTATCTTCTTCTCTCACGGTTCATTTCTCCCTCTCTCATTTTGGCACAACTCTCATCTTTCTTGTTCTTGCTTTCCTCTCTTGTGCTTCATGCTCATTTCTAATGGAGAGTGAGGAAGAGGAAGAGAGTGAGGATGGAAGAATTGTCCAATTTCTTGTGTGCCTTCCTCTTGTGTGTTTGGAGAGCATGGTTCTTGGTGAGAAGAAGGAGAGTTTTCTTGCAGGTTTTGTGGCCAGCAAATGTATTTGCAGCCTCTCTTGGCCGGTTCGTGGTTCTCATGGTGCCGTGGCAGGGTGCTCTTCAGATATGCACTGTCATGTGGAAAGCCCAAAAATAAGCATAGATCATTCATTGTTTTGGCCCACTCATCATCATGCTCACATTAGTAGGGTGTGGCATGTTCTTTTTTATTGCAAGAAGATTAGGGTGTAGAAATCTTGGAATATTTCTAGATATTGTACTCTTTTTGGGAGATACAGAAGTTCTCCATTGCTCACTGGAGGAAGGTTTCCCATACTCTTTCTAGATATTGCACTCTTTTTGGGTGATGCAGAAGTTTTGGGTGTAGGAAACTTGGAAAATTTCTAGAATTTTGTACCGCAACTTCCTCAATTCTAGATAGTATATGTCTTGTTGCAATCTTGAAAAAGCTCAAAAAATCAATTTCAATTACAAAAGCACAAAATCAAAATCTCACAAAAATAACACACTTGAAGAGGAGTACTCTATGTGAGGCAACCCCAGTGTCTAGCACTTATCTCAAATGCAGCAAGCAGCTCATTCTTAGGTGCACAAACATGTGTCAACTCCTGTGTTTGATAGTTGGCTATTCTTCTCTATCTTGGGATGCATTCTAGCAGTCTAGGTGACTTTTTTTTCAAGCATCAGCACTAGAAGCAACCCTAAGTCTTATAGTTGGGAGGCACACTGCAACTTGGGCAGTAGTTAATTATTGCAGGGCATCTTTGTATGTAGTTTCTAACCTATAGCAAAGACTCAACTTTGTGTTTTTGTCTTATGTGAAATCTATTGCATTAGGCAATCTAGTATATGTCTAGGTGGCCTTATGTGAAGGGATTTTCTAGATAGTCATCCCCTCTCTAAGTTGGGTACAAGCTATTGTGTGCTAGGTGGCCTATTTACATGCAATTAGTTCGGCATTTTTAGTCACAAGGTTATCTTCTCTCACCTACCGACACCTACGTCTTTTGGACAGTTAGACATGCTCATTTTTTTTGCTGGTGATTCTTATTGGGGCACTCTCTCTTTGCTAGATGACTCTCTCTTGGCTTAGGCAACATGTTTTTGACCTGATTTGATTGCATTTACTATAGCCATATCTGCAATTTGCAGATCTATGCCTTCAGTAGCTCTCATCCCTCCTACCTTAGATACTCCCTATGTCCAACAGTATTTTTTGATTTAGAGATTGATGAATTCTGTACAAAAAGAGGATATTTTAGTCATAGCATCTTCTTTGTTTTCTTGCAGGTATTTCTTGAAGGACACATATGGGAAACATGTATGCTATGGGGGATTGTGTGGTTTGAGATCATTCAGATCGACCATGATCTTATTTCTCTTTTCCTTTATATTCTTCCAAGGCTTGCAATCCCCAATTGGCATTGATGGCATCTCCTAATGGTCATAACCTCTCTCTTTGCATTCGACAAGGTGGATGGGATGAACTACCCTCTATGGTCGTGTCACATGGAGTGGCTCCTCGACAATAGCGACCTTTGGGATTTTGTTACAATCCCTATACCTTGACATATAGTGGATCCTCATGATGGTGTAATCGTGGATTTGGCAACTTTATGGGATCTATTGAATGCTATTTTCTCAATAATCATGGGTTTGTCAATAAGAGAAAAGAGCATGATATTTTCTCTTGTTGAATTGTATAGATTTTGTGCTCATGCATGCTAGACATATTTGCACTATTGCAATGATTTGGATGAGATTGGCATCTCTCTTTTGGATCTAAATTTTTGGGCACCTCTTATCTCTTGAGTTACAGTTCTTTATCTCACAAATGTTCCTATGATGAGGGATCACATCCATAGGATGGAGGACATTTGAGATTAGCTTTTATTCCTTGGTATAGACAATAGCTTCCTTGCCTTCAGGTAAGGACACCAACTTCCATGTGTCATTATCGACATGTAACCATTTATTCATCTATAGCACGATCCCAATGTTCATTACCCATTGCATCCTCAAAACAAGTGGGGTTCACATCTTGCACAACCTTGGCCATGTATGCATAGTCACGTCGGCCTCTTATGCAGGACCCGGAAGGCAAGGGATTTACGGTCAGAGCCCCCCCTGGCACCCAAGCATCCTCCTACTCCAAGTAGCACCCAAAAGAGAGACCTCTCGCGGTGGGTTCGGTCCACATTCCCGGCCCGGCTAACAACCCCCTTGGTTAGGGTCAGGTAAACAATCAAGGGTAACTGATGCTGCCTCTACCTCTAGGCCTTCAACATGAAGCATTAATTATCTTTCCATCTTTAGCTCCTTGAGCAAAACAATATAAATAGTGCTCCTAAACTGTACAAGGACAATCAATCCAGTGGTCGTTTATTTGGCCGACTGCTAAGGTGTGAATCCATCACTCCGAATGTATCCAGCATTCGATCCGGGATCAATTGCGACTTGGCAAGATCCCCAAGGGTTTCATTGTTTGTGTACCCTTGTATCCTTGGGTTAGGGTTATACCATGTTAACCCAAACACCTCTTCACATAGCATAGGCTGCTCACTCACTCTATGCATGTGAGAGTGATGTAAGTATTGTGGTCATAACTATATATGTGGATGATTTGATCATTGTGGATGATATTGAGGCAGAGGTCGACAATGTGAAGAGTCTTCTCAAGGCTGAATTTGAGATGAAGGACTTAGGAGAGTTGTGTTACTCTCAATATAGAGATCATCAAGACTCCAAAGGATATATGGTTGTCATAGAGACAGTATGCATTGAATATGTTGAAGAAGTATGGTATGGCTAATTGCAAGACTATTTCTATACCTTTGGATGTTAATACTATGCTTAGTGCACATGACGGTGACTTAATTGAGGATGTCACTATGTATCCAAGATTGTGGGTAGTTGTATCTATTTTAGGACCACTAGGCTAGACCTAAACTACACAGTTGGTTTGGAGGGTCTGTTTATACAGCTTCCACAGAAGTCACATTTGGATGCAGTGCATTCCTTTTATAATTAATAGTCAGGTTCATTTTAATTACAATTTATGATCTGTAGTGTGTTCATTTGGTGGGTGCAATGGTCGGTAGATTTTAAATTACAATTAATGGTGTATTATGGTGCACATGGGAGAGGGAAAAAGGAATGGAACCTTGCGATGGGTGGACACCCACAAGGTCTAAAACATACTCCGCATATCCAAAGAATCCATACAAAAGAGAAAACAAATCCACAAGTGGTAATAGCAAGGCAACTAGGAAACAATCTGCCTCTTGTCAAATACAAGCCAAAAAACGAATACCATGATGCACCAAATAAAAATATGGGGGACTTGTGCAATGTGGATGATCACATCATTAGGGAAGGGGGATTGGAAAAGTTTTATGGATGTGCTTTAGGATTTATCGACCATTTAATAGGATTTTGGGTGGGTGTTTCATTTAACATTAAAGTTGTGTGTTTGGTTTTGTTTTAGGGTGGTGTCTTTTATAAACAAATTAATTGTGGAGATGGTTAAGATTGGTTTTTAGGTTGTGTGTTTATGGTCGTTGTTGTTTTTTTAATTAAATTAAATTTATGTGTGGAGGCATTAAAGGGTTTGTATTTGGATCGTTTTGTTTTTCAAGTAATGTGTGAAAGTTCAAAATAAGTGTGAATGAATTAGGTATTGGATTTGGGGTTTTTCTTTCTGTTTATTTGTTTGTGTGGCGTTTTGTTGGTTTGTGTTTTTTCTTTAAATGAGTTCGGCATTTATATAGGCAATGTAAGCTCATGAAATATTGAAAAACATGTGAAAGAATGTGTAGAATTTTTTTGGGATTTAGAAAAAAAAGTTTTTATTGCTTTTTTAATGAATTTTTTGAATTTTTATGAATTATGAAAGGATTTTGAAATTTTTAACAATATTTTTTTCTCATTTATTTTGTGGTTTAACAAAGAAAAAATGATTCCAAAAAACAATAATTGATAAAGAATTTTTCAATTGTTTTTGTACTTTTTATAGATTTTCTTTATGCTTTCTTTCTCTTTTTAAATGATTTTATGGTTTTTTGGTGTTTTTAATGTATTTTTAATGGGTTCGGGTTGGAAAAGTACATGTGAATAGCTGCTAGCACATAACGGCTATGGCGTGTGAACGGCTGTGAACGTCCATGCCACCGCACGAACAAGATCGAACTCGTGTCCCCACGCATGAATACTGGCGGAACAACCCACAAGCAACACCCGAACACAACACATCAACACCCACGCATGTAGGAATGTGTGCAAGCAGTGTGGTATTGGGTAGGGGTGGGTGATGTGTGGGGGTGCAAAAAATGACACGGTGTTGGCGGCGGGGGTGTCTTCGGAAATGAAGGCCCACAGGAACAAGGCCCAATGGGGGGGTTAGTGGGAAGTTGGGGGTTGTTGCCGAGGAACGGGGGCTTAGAGGGGGGGGCAAGGGGAGTGTAGTGGGGCAAGGGGGGGCTTAGAAGGGGGGCAAAGAGGGCTAGTAGGGGGTCGGTGTAGGGTGGGGAATGGCGGGCGATGAGACAGGGAGGGAAAGGGGGTAGTAAAGGGGGGTGGGGAGGGTAATGGGCGGGCGGGAAAGGGGGGTGGGGTGGGGCAAGGGGGGGGGGCTAGCGGTGGGAAGGGAGGGGGAGGGTGGGTTTGCAGGAGCGGCAAGCAAGCGAGTGCGGCGGCGCGGCAGAGGGGAGGGGGAGTGGAAGAAGAAGAAGAAGAAGAAGACGGAGAGAGAGAGAGAGAGAGAGAGAGAGAGAGAGGAGGGAAGGAAGGGGGAGGAGGAAACCGTCGGGGAGGGGGAGGGTAGGAATATTTTTTAATTTAATAATAATAATAGAAAATAAAAAGAAAAATCAAAGGTAGTCCCCCCTCGTCCCGTGTACAAGCACGGGGCGGGGGTAAAAAAATTTGCAGTGGCGGGACCCGTAGAGAGTCGGGACACCGTCATGGGGGCAAACGGTGTGTCAGACGCATTAGAAGACGGGAAAATTTAAAAAACACGGATGTTCACGCGTAACGTAGGAGATGCATACACACATAAAAACACAAAAAAGTTAATAAAACCCAAACTGTGCATCGGAATGAAATGCCATAAAAATGGAAAATGTGTCGGAAGGCAGGGGGAAGATAGTGGGAAAATGCAACAGGGGGTCCATGGAGAATGCAGGGCGTCCACATGGAAAAAAGGTCAAAATCGAGCCCAAAAATGCATATGGGAATTAATATCAGAGAATCCATTCTTTGGAACGAAGTGTGGGAAGAATGAGAAATGTGTCGAAGAATGTGCTCAACAATCCTATCACATCATAACATAATTTTGATAAAGATAAGATGCATTCACATGAGAAATCCCAACAATCATACTCGAAAAGGGATTCGAAAATTAATAGTTAACGAGCCGTCAACTGGAATGGAGAGCGATCAAAAGGAGAAATGTCAGGGCACAGATGATCGTCAGGTTTGGCACATTAGAACTCAGTTCCAATGGGGTTAGGAGGGCGTTCACATGGAAAAAAAATAAAACGAAGCTCGAAAACACCTATAAAAAGTAATAACGAAAAATTCGTAGGTCAAAACAGGTTGGTGGAATGAGGATAAATGGGCAGGAAATGGGAACCAGTCAAGGCTATCCACTTAGAATTGAATTTCGAGGAGAATAGGACAGGTTCACATGGAAAATAGGGCGATGGAAAGAGGATAAATGGGCAAGAAAGGTGGCCAGTCAAGGCTATCCACTTAAAATTGAATTCTAAGGAGAATAGGACAGGTTCACATGGAAAAATGAAGAAAATACACACGAGCAAGACAGGAAAACCTACAAAAAGTAAAAAATAGGCAAACTATACGTCAGAATGGTAGGGTGTAAAAGGGATAAATGTCAAGTGGAAGGTATAGGATAGGATTGTCACATCAGATCAGCATTTCGAAACAATAAAGGAGCGCTCATATGGAAAACGTCAAATGTGTGGGAATTGCTTCAAAAATTAATAATTTTCAATCATTGCTCGAAACAGGGGGTGATAAAAAGGAAAAAGATACAGTTTAAAGGGATACACATGGTTGTAAGGTTGGATCGGGTTTTTGTAAACTTAGGGTGTATTCACATGGAAAACGACAAAAGTGTCATGTAAAGAAAAATAACAATAGGAATGACCTCGTAGGTAAAGGAAACAAGGGCTGGTGGGTGGGCAAGGGACCCATTAAGATTAAGTGAAGACATGGGATATATGCAAATTTTTTGAATGACATATGCAAGATGTATGCTCAATAGATGTGCAAGGACGTGTCTCCACACTTAAAACCTTACTAGATAGGGTGAAATGACTCCGTATGAACACAAGATGTGTCACTAGATTGTATGTTAACATCCCCACACTTAAAACATGACCATCACTTGCAAACAGAAGGTGTAGGGTTAGAAAAACTTGGCCGAGTTTACCGAGCATTGTGATTGACTGTTGACATTGCATCATATGTCTCAATCTGCTGCTACAGGAGGTACCAAGATGTCTTCACAACATACATCTAGCATGGTAGGGGCCATGCAGTAGCACCCAAGGAGGTAGCTTTGCTGATGAAGGTACATGAATTCGGGTGATGACGAAGGATATTGCACTCAGCACGCATAATCACTCAAATGGGGAGAAAAGAATAGTCACTCGTCCCATAACATACGTCACTCAATGAATCTCGCCATAGAGAACCCCATAACGTATACCTGATTTAGAAATTGACAAGGGAAATGGGACAAAAGGAGTATGCTAGGGTTCACAGTTGATGGTGCATAAGTGTGTCCAATCCCATCTAGCATAGGTGCAAGCAGGAAGGCCAAGGAGCCTTATGGTATAGTGTATAGAAGAGGGTGACATGTCCTATAATGATGGCAGAGACCCATCCCGTGGGTACGTAGGAAAAGGAAAACATACCTTGTGCCAAGTGTCATAATATCCCTCAATCTCACCTCTCGATGATTGTTTTGAGGACACACCAATCACACTCGACCCCCCTCTGACTGACACTCTATTTGAGAATATAGGAGGGCAACCCGATCCTTACACCCATTATTGTTATCATCACAATCACTTATGCAAAGGCTGTATGCCTTGTGTGCATTTGATGGTGTAGTAGTGTATCATGCCCTGTGTTGGCATACAGTGCGAGAAGGAAGGCTAGGGAGCCTTATAGTGCAGTGCATAGGAACATATCATGCATTGTGCATTGAGAGGCCTAGCCTGTGCGTACAACCCTCCATTCCACACAGCTTACCTCTCATTTGAATTGAAGGGAAAGGATTGGTCACTCATCCCACCTTTTGTCTCACGCTCCATTGATAAATATAGAGGGCAGTCCATACTCACAGCCCATCTTGTTAGGATGAAAGCTCACATCACTCTATTGTTTGTGGATGAAGATTTCTTTGTTTTTTGCTAGCATCAGGGAGTTGATGACGAGGTGAACCCAGGGAGGTAGCCCATATATCTGGTACTGTAGATTTTCTGGAGATCATGTCGTTTGTGTTAGGGAATCACATGTTTGGTAGGGAGTACAGAGACAACACACCAAGGGAGGTGGCTTTGGAATTTCTTTTGGAAAAGTGTCTGCTGATGATTCGGATATCCTGAACTGCACGGTGTTACTACATTTTCCACAGCCAGCTTCCCATCCATGGGTGTTTCCACCTTTTCTCAGAATGAGGCCTGCTATGATGGGGAATCTCTTCCTTTTCTCCCATAGCAGTTTTTTTTTTCTTTTTTTTTCCTTCCTACTCCCGAGGATGTTTCCACCTTTTCTCAAAAAATAGGTCGGCATGACAGGGACCGAAGTCCTTTTCTCCCATGACTGATGTATTTTTTTCATTTTTTCTTTAATAAAGAGAATGGTAGAAATACCATGTGTCAAGACCATCCTCACCACCATTGCTGGATTAGACAAGAAGAGGACAAGGTAGGGGTGGGAGGTATCTGTGAAGGGCTAGTAGAACCAGGCCGCCTCATGAAGAATATCTTAAGGGCTATCAAGAGCATGAGGAGAAAGACAGTACGATGCCCAAAAGGGAGAGGATGAGTCGGCTGTGATTGTCAGGATCCCTAGGGAGGGAACTACTTCTTTAGGCAATAGCCATTGATCAGAAAAGGATCATCAGAGGCATCAATGGCCTGAGCCGTTAAGGTTGACAGCAAGTACCTTATAAGGACCCATCCAGCGTTGTTGCAGCTTTCCTAGAAACTTGCAAAATTGAGAATCATAAACGAGGACTAAGTCACCTTCCTTGAACTCCTACTTGATGAAGCTGTCATGATAGACCTTTCTGCGAGCTTGTGTGGTTTTCATGCATTGTAGAGCCATCCTGCAAATCTCGTCTAGATATTCCAAGTGCAGAAGATAGCATTGCATGGACTCGTCATCTCTCAAGTGCTCCTTGATAGCTACTTGAGGGAGGGAAACTCTAGTTCAACAAGAAAAACGGCTTCTATTCCATACACCAACTAGAAGGTTGTTTGTCATGTAGTTGCCTTATGGGAGGTTCTGTACACCCAGAGGGCCTCTGTAAGTCGATCATCCCAATCGAGGCGATGTGCAGCAATCGTCTTGTCAAGATTAAGCAAAGGATGCGATTGGTAACTTCAAGCTGGCAATTGGCTCTAGGGTAATAGGGGTGGACTTGCGATGGCGAATCTTATACAACTCTATGAGTTCTTCCATGACCTTATTAATGAAATGAGTGCCTCTGTCACTTACCAGCTCTAGGGGACTGCCAAAATGGGTGATAATATTCTCATACAGGAACAAGGATACACAATTTCCATCATCCCGCTTCAGAGCTTTAGCTTTACACCACTTGCTGACATAATCTGTACATACCAGGATGTATCTGTTCTGCTTCCGTCTGGTGGGGGGATCGATTGGATCTATGAAGTTCATGCCCCACTTCTCAAATGGCTTCAAGGGAAGGATAGGTTGCAATGGCATGGCACTGGTCTTGGTGGGTTTCCCTATCCATTGACATGCATCACATCGCTTATAGTAGTCATAGGCATCCTTATGGAGGGTCGGCCACCAATATCCTGCTAATAGAGCCTTTCTAGCTGTTGCTTCTTTTGCAAAGTGATCTCCACATGGCTCGTCATGGCAAGCCTTCAATAAGAGGCTATTCAGCAATTGGTAAGTAGCTACGATGCGCTTGCCCGATATGAGCACCGCGGTCGGACAACAGATGCTATCATCGCAGACTTAGAAGAAGAGAGGAAGCTAGCCCATAAGGCATTGCAAGGCATAGTCGCATACAATAGGGACCAGTAGGTCAGGGGCCAAAGGCAAAGCATGGAGTTGCGTGAGGTACAGCGAGTGCTGAACTTAGCTGGCCGAAATCGAACGGATCACGAGAGAGCCCTAGAAGGAGACTTAATGTTGAGTGAACTTCTTATGAAGCGCTTGTTAGACAACACCGTAGTAGAGAAAAGTGCTGCAGCGTTAGCAACCTCCCTGCTTGCAGGGTTAGGAGCAACCCAAGGCTCTAAGAGCCAGTCTAAAATCCCAATAGTTGCAAAGTAGCTCGACCCCATGACGACCCATACAGCTTTGTAGAATAGTTCAAGCAAGTTTGCGAAGCCAACAGCCTCAGCGACCTGACTCAGCGTTCTCAAGCGTTCAGACTCTACTTAGGTGACAAGGGCAGAACCTAGTATACAAGTTTAGACACTGCAGAGTGGGCAAACTTCAACAGCCTCAAGGATCTGTTCATTAAGAGATTTGCCGAGCCTGGATACTTTGATAATCTGCTAGTGCAATTGATGAATGTCAAGCAGAAAGAGAAGGAGAACATTCGAGATTACGTAACCCACGTAAGGAGCCTCTTCAAGAAGATCCCTATAGGTGAACGACTGACAGAAAGAGCAGTTTTGACTGTGTTCATCAACGGAATTCGAAATGAGAAACTGTATAAGGCTTTGGCAGCCAACTCGAGCCTGCAGCGAGATGCGCTAGCTAGGGTTTTTGAGGAAGCTATTAGAGTTGACGACCAACTGAAAGAGAGAAGCTCTAGGAACTCCAGTTCAGAAGAAACCAGCTCGCGAGGTTTGGAAAGAGCACCAACCTCTGGTGAGCGACCCGCACCATCATCCCAAGATAAGGGGAAGGCCATCGAGATGAACCACGACTTGGCTGATGTCAAGATGGAGATAGTCAAGCTATAAGACCTGTGGAGATGACCAACGCAGCCACACATCCAATGTGTGTACTGTGGCGGAAATCATTTGCTAGCTGAGTGTCAAGACCCTCGGTTGAGACCTTTCGCTAACTGCGGCAGGTTTGGCCACGATGCTATGCACTGCAGATTGCCCAGGAGACTTCCATGCTCCCAACCATATGGTCAGCCTTACCTAGCAAACAGACCACAATCACTTTTTGGAAGGGGAGCCCCATTGGCCCTTCTTGCGCCTAACGACATGAAGCTGGCTGTCCCCAGTATGGACATAAACCCCACATGTATATCAAGCCCGCCCGCCGGTCCCTATGTGACCCATCCATCGAGTGACGCTCCAGTCCACTACGTGGAAGAGCCAAATGAGGAAGAGACTTACTTATACCCTTATGTCTCTCACGAAAAAGAGGATAACATCGTCCTCATGGACTATCGATGAGTACCAGTGATGGCGTTAGGAAGGGGACGAGGTAGAGGCCTAGGGGGACAAACGCAGGATCCAATCATCTATTGGACCTATGGACACCCAGGCCATGTCTCATCATGTTACCCAAAAAGGGAGCAGCAGAAAGGGGACGAGGTAGAGGCCTGGGGGGCAGACGCAGGATCCAATCATTTGTTGGACCTATGGACACCCAGGCCATGTCTCATCATGTTACCCAGAAAGGGAGCAGCAGAACAGAGACAAGGCTAACCTAAGGTGCATAGAGTGTGGAATCACCCACCTCTTTGTCGATTGCCCAAAGCAGAAACCTTCTACAAATTCAATCAAAGTACCATCTGTCCCGTTGGGGCTATTCAGAGTTGAGAAACTTGATGGGGAGGCCACGCCCATCCCATTGTGGGTCATGACCCATGCCCAGACAAAGCAGACCGGCATATCTCTACCAGGGCCTAGCAACCTCGATGCAGCCTCGACGGGAAAAAAGAGCTGCATGCAAAGGAAGAGGAGGCCGAAGGCTAAGATCACACTGAAAGCCGAGAGTGCTACAACTCTACCTGCTGGAAAGAAGTTGCAGGACGCAGAGACAGAAACTTCAGCCCCCAAGACGGCTGAAAAGGGGAGTGCCAAGGTAGGGGAGTACATGCGTCCGAAGAGCCAACTCGAGGCCATAGAGAAGGTGAGGGATTGGGTAAAAGAGGCACAAGCGCACTTAAGAGACACTGAGCCCATCCTAGAGGATGGGAGTGAGGATCTCATCAGCATGACCACGACAGACTCACCCCCTCAACCAAAGCCAGGAAGGGCAACTACACCCTAGATAGCACCCCTTAGGGCAAGCCTTGATGCTGAAGGCCCACAAATTAGTTACGGCCATTGGCCAGGACAATTTGGCACAGGAGAGGGAGCCTCCTCACCACACTAGTGACCACCTCAGTGATGTTAAGCCTAGGAGACCTGCTTAAGCAACACCCCACCCTATGGCGAAACCTCAAGCAGTGGGTTGAGGAGTCACGAGAACAGGCGTCGGATTTGTAGGATCAGGATGCAGAAACACAAATACCGAGTCTAATGCTACACTCTGTGCCAAAATCCTTGCACATTAACGCTTTCTGGGAAGGCACCGAGATGCATGCAGTGTTACCAATCCTAGCCTTAGGAGACACAACAAGAAAGGGGATCATAGACACGGGAGCCGGGGTTAGTGTGTTGAGCCATGCGGTATTGTAAACTTGGGGAAACCCACTTGTTGAGACCGCTCGGTTTAACGTCACGCTAGCAAATGGCATGAGGGTGAGGCCATTCGGGCTGCTTAAAAAATGGGCAATAAAAATCGCAGGTGTCCAGTTCTCGGTCGACTTTATAGTCATGAAGGGGGTGGACTACGATGTCCTGTTGGGCCGGCCCTGGATGCGCAATGCCAGAGTTATTGAAGATTGGGGTAATGGCTTGATATTCTTAGGCAACATGATAGAAGTTGTGAGGGTGGAGATGACACTTGGAAAACCTCACCAGTCAACTTGGATGCCATCTCCTCAATGCTCAAGGGCGACAGTCAGGTCAAGAAGTCTTATGGGCCCTTGACCAAGTATATCCCATGTCCAGAAGATGAGTGGGATTGGATGCATGTCCTCGCTACAATCGACCTACCGTTCTCAAGTGAAGAAGCACATGAGCAAGCCATCACGATGATGGACGCGACTGACGGAACGCCCACTATACCAATGTGCATGATGGAAGGAACCCATCTTGGGAGACCTAAGCCCATCACCTTCCAAGTGCTAGGCAACAAGAAAGAACTCCAGGAGGCCTTGAAATACTTAACAAACAAGCTGACTGATAACTCAGCAACAAACCTCACACCTCTCCATGACCTCTTAGGCGAATCCGAGTGGCAATGGACCAGAGTGCATGGCTTGAACCTTATGTACAATTGGGCCTTGGTCCCGAATCAGCGACAAGAGAAGTACCAAGTCCTACGGGACGTCGAACCGGCTAGTGCAGAGGACTCTCACGATGAGTACGAAGATTGCCAACCCTTCGAGGATGAAAGTGGGGGGGAGGTGGATTCGATAGAGTACAAAACGGAGGGACATGTAATAGAACAAATACTGGAAGATTCCAAGCCGCAAAAAAGAAGTGCTTACAAGACAAAGCAAGGGCACATAGCAGCCATAGAGCTCGAGCAAGCAAGCCTAGCTCGACCAAGGAAAACACAAGTGCTTAGAGCAGAATCACCATCTGAACTGCGACCACCAAGGGAGACCCCCTCCTCTAGCAAAGACTGCGAGTTTGACTCTGAGTCAGAAGTGAGCTCGGATAGCGATCCAAACATACCTAGGCCGCCGACGCATCACCGGGGACTTAACTGTCCATCTGAGGCACAAATGATTGAAACAAGAAAAGGCAAAACAACCCAGGGACACCCGACGAACAGATGAGCAACGAAAACCACGGGACCTTCCGAAACGATTAACGAAATTCAAGAAAGGCAATAGGGTAGTGATATTGATGGGTGCCAAATGGCAAGGGCAAATGAGCGAACCAATCGAGGGACCAGCTAGAGTCAAAGAGGTGAACTTAGCCCAGGAAGGGGAGACACCCCAACCAGTCTTCATTGCCAATGACTTGGCTGAGGACGAGGAAGCGGGTCTGGTTGCCCTCTTGCGAGAGTATGTGGATGTGTTCGCATGGCCCTTGGAAGAGCTTAAAGGGGTAGATTCGAGTGTGGTGACTCATAACATACCCATGACACCAGACGCAACACCGATGAAGCAGTGACCGTACTGAATGAATCCTAAGCATGCTCATGCTGTCAAGGAAGAAATTGATAAGCTGATGAGAATAGGATTCATTTATGAAATTGAGCATACAGACTGGGTATCACCCATAGTCATTGTGATGAAGAAAAATGGAAAAATTAGAGTGTGCGTCAATTATAAAAAGGTGAACGCTGCTACCAAGAGGGATAACTATCCATTACCATACACTGAGCACATGCTTGAAAGAGTGGTAGGCAAGGAGGCCTACAATTTCCTGGATGGCTTCTCAGGATACAACCAGGTGCAAGTGCATCTTGCTGACATGCATAAGACTGCCTTCACCACCGAGTGGGGCATCTTTGCATACATAGTCATGCCCTTGGGGTTGACTAATGCCCCTGCCACCTTCCAACATCTCAATTGCACCATATTTAAAGGCATGCTTTGCAAGGAGTTAGAAGTCTTTGTCGATGACCTCTGCGTTCACTCGACCTAGATGGAACACTTGAACAAACTCCAAGCAGTCTTTGATCGGTGTCACCTATATCGTCTCTCCCTGAACCCCTTGAAATGCCAGTTTTGGTGAAACATGGATGCATCCTCGGCCATGTGGTGTCGAAGAACGGCATTGCCACTGACTTCTCGAAGGTCAGTCGACCTTCCACCCACCAACCAACTACAAGGGAGTTCAATGCTTCTTAGGCCATACGGGATACTATCGACGGTTTGTGTTGAATTACACATTGATATCAAGACCTTTGCACAAACTACTGATTGTCTTCGAATGGACCAAAGCTTGCCAATGCACATATGAAGAGCTGAAGAAGGCTCTAACCACAACACCAATTCTACGAGCCTCAAACTGGACCATAACCTTCCACATGCATATCGATGCTTCTAAAATCGTGGTGGGGGCAGTGTTGTGCCAACTTGGCAAGCATAACCTAGACTATCCAGTAAGCTTTGCAAGCCAACAATCAGAGACAGGAATGAATTACTCGACAACCGAAAGAGAGGGCTTGGCCATGGTGTTTGCTGTGAAGAAGTTTCGGCATTATCTATTGGCTACCCTTTACCTTCTTCATAGAACATCAAGCCTTGCTATATCTAGTGAATAAAGCTTGCATTGTGGGACGCATCACTTGGTGGCTCCTTCTGCTCTTGGAGTTTGACTTCTCGGTGGTTGTACGGAAGGGGAAACAACACTACATGGCTGATCATATGTCATGCATCCCCACAGGGAAACCTGCTGGAGAAGGCATCACTAATGAATTGCCAGACGCCCACCTCTTTAACCTCTCCAACGGGAGGGATTTATTCAAAGCCAATTTAACACCATATTGGGCAGATGACATAGTCCAAGTGCTTGAGCATGGACTATCAGAACGACCAATAGAAAAGGCAAGACTAAGGTGACTTATTCTCAAAATCCAACCCTACCAGTTGATAGCAGGCGAGCCATATCGCTTAGGCAAGATGGATTGATGCGCAGATGCATGTATGAGCATGAGATGCACGATGTGCTCTCAGAGGCACACAGTGGGATTATGGGAGGACACTTTTGCGGAGACACAACAGGCCGCAAGGTGTTGCAGTCTCAACTATGGTGGCCAACGATGTTCCGTGATGCCGCGCGATTTGTTAAGCATTGTGATGAATGACAGCGGACAAAGGTCCTGATTCACAAGGATCAGATGGAGTTGACCCCAGTCATTGCACGACAACCCTTTGAAAAATGGGAGATCGACTTCATAGGACCCATCAGCCCTGTTGCACAGTATTCTTAGGCCAAATACATCATTGTGGCCACAGACTACCTAACACAGTGGGCAGAAGCGATAGCAACCTGAAAGAACGATGCTCGAACGACTGCTAAGTTCTTATGGGAGTAGGTGATCTCACGATTCGGATGCCCCATCGAACTAGTCAGTGACCAAGGGACACACTTCATCAATGAAGTGATAAGTCATCTCCTATCCACCTTCCTGATTATCCATCGAAAATCCTCTCCATACTACTCTCAAGAAAACGGCCAGGCGGAATCCACAATTAAGATTCTTGTCAACGTCCTAACCAAGGTAGTCTCAGCCTCATGCAGTGACTGGGATAACAAGCTAATGGCGGCCTTGTGGGCTTACCGCACAGCTTACAAAATAGCCATCGGGACAGACCCCCTTTAGGCTCACCTATGGAACCGAAGCAATTCTCCCCATAGAAATCTTTGTGCCTAGCCTAGGAATTGCGCTTCAGGAGTGATAGGAAGGAAAGGAAGCATGGACGCAATGCCTAGTAGAACTCGAACGCCTCTCGGAGACCCGTCTTCTAGCCACTCACGCACTCATATGTGAGAAGGCACGATGCAAGAGATGGTTTGACAAACATGTCAAGCAACACAACTTCGAACAAGGCGACCTAGTGCTCCTATACTCAGGGGCACAAGAAAAAAATAAAGTTTCGGGGTCTTGGACCTTTCAGGGTTCATGCAATCAGCTGAATGGGCAACGTTGAGCTCAAAACTCTAGCCGGCAATGGAATTGGCTTCTTCAATGGTAGTCATGTCAAGAAATACTATCCCCCCATGCATCCTTTGCATGAACCACCAATGTTGGAACCACTAGTCTCAGCATCCGTGTAGCCACCATCACCGAAATCGACACTTGCATACCTGCACATCATGGTCACTACCAAGCGGACATGCATCCTCAATGCCTTAATGGACGAGGGAGCAGACTTCAATGTCCTAACTCATGAGCATTGGACCCAACTTGGCAAACCACCACTACAACCCACTAACACTAGGTTGACCCATTTGGGGGCCCCTTCTATGCACTCCTCGGCAAGTGCAGGACCGCCATTTCTATTGAGAATGAAACTGTACCAATGATCTTCTACATGCTGCCAAACACCAAGGATGCAGGTATGGAGACATTGCTAGGGCGAACCTTCAAGAAGCAAACTCGTTGCCACGTCGATTATGAGTCACAATGTGTTCACCTCACCATAGGCAACATCCGCATTGATACACCTTTCAGCGGGTTGCGCGATGGAACAGTCCACATGACCACTGGCAAAACTATTAGCATTCGAATCTAAGGAGAAGGGTAGTGCACGGCCGCCCCCCACCACCACTCAAGAACCACTACTCATGGTGACAAAAGATAAGGCTCAACAGCATAGTTTCCAATGGAGGCCTAAACAACCACAACCACCACCTAAGCATCATCACACACGACCACATAAGACCCATAGCTCTAAACCTAGGATACCAAGGTGCAGTTACAGAAATCAGGGCATGATCCGACGTAGGTGGGTCCCCAAAGCTCTCCTACTCGTGTAAGGCTACTATGAGGGAAACACCTGGTTGTATATTCCTAAAACCCACCTTGCCAAGACCGCCACTTGTATGCTACCCCTGAGCTTGATCACTCCCAGCCCCATCCAACCTCAAAACAATGAGTCACAGTGCTCCCCAGGACCACATCCAGCAAACCCATCTACACATATGCCCAAAAGACTCAAACAAGCCTACTAGCCCAAACGACAGACACCATCTCGTAACCCATCATGCACTAGAGTCCATCCGATGACAATGATCCATGACGTTGAAGGCAACAATCCATCAGAAGTAGCTACCGCTCCACCATCCCTAAGCCAAGACGCCCAACTGCAACCTAAGGCAAAACCTGCAACTACAACTATCTGCTGTCAAAGGCTCTAGGGCCATCAAACTCCAACCACCGATAGGTCTTAAGCCCTCCTATGAGCAAAAGTCATTTTTGACATTGGCCTCAGATCTAGCCGCAGATACAGGGGATGATGTGGTTGATTGCATTAGACGGCTCGATGCCACCTTCAAAGAGCTGGCCTCTGAGCTATGACCGCTTGGACTTAGGCTTGTTGCCCGAATCTTTTGCAATTGAAATTCGCACGATGCCTTGTTCTTGAGAGACGTTTGAACTTGCCTTTGCAAAGGCAGCAAACTCCGCTGCTGTATTACTCAACAGTGAGGTCTCCAAAGAGCAAGCACTCAAACAGGGTCTCATAACGTCATACGATAGGTGAACCACTTCTTCCATCACCAACCAATAAATTACATAATTATCCCGACTTTCTGGGATGGAATTCCCATTTTTATGGCATTGGTACACTCTTAGGTTGCAATGGGAAGTAGAGGGCTGTCGAGTCATGACCAACGTGGAGCAGTGCCGTGCAATCAAAACAAAGGAGTACGACCCCATTTATATTGTGCCAACCTCGTACAGAGTGTTGACCACTCTTTGCAATTGCCCCTTGGAGGAGCACATCAAGGAACATCCTTACCTCGATCGCCTACTGACTGAGGAGGAGCTACACATTGCTAGCCACAACGCCTCCGATGATTTCCTAACAGATGTTCTCACTTACATAATGCACGTTGGCACTCGCCCTATTGATCTTGATCGCATAGCTCAGTTAGAGTACAACCCCAATTTCTACACTTGATTCCTACACCGATGACTCCTAAGACCCATTCCAAGGTCCCCAACCCCCCACACCTTCAATCCTAGTAAGGATTCTTCTCAAGCTAGGAGGGGAAGGGGAGTAAGGTGCATCGAGAGATCAATTAAAATCAAAATCAGGAGATCAATTAAAATTAGCAGGAGTCAAGCAAAACGCATAAGCATGTAGGCAACAAGCGAGGTAGAAAAATGTCAAGAGAACTTGAAAATGAAAGGCAAAAAGTTAAAGCTGAAAAGGGGGGACTTCACATTGGATAGGATTTTAAGGCTTCCCTTCATCTAGGATGTTTTAGTATTTTCAATTTGGCAAAACTAATGGAAACTGGGGTTCATGACAGAAATGAAAAATGTCACAACAAGACCGTGCCCACCGGTTCCCATTCACGGAAGAGGAGAGAGCGCAGTACAACATCACCCTGGAGAGCCACGCCTACAACCAACTAAAATTGCAAACTATTCACAACATGGAAGGATTGGTGGCCAAGGAAGAGACAGCCAGGAGAGTCGTTGAAAAATGCAACTTCACCAGATACTTGAAAAGATTTGCACAAGAACTTGACCACACAAGGTGCGTGGAATTTCTCAGGTCTTATGACCCCGACAACGAATGCAACACCGTCACAATAGGAAGGGGACAAAACGCCAAGCAAGTGTTGGTTTGCTTAACCCCCAACTTGGTGGAAAAGGCGCTGGGACTAGAATTGAAAATAGAAAAGAAGTAGAAGAGAGATGTGTACGCCATGCTAGGGATGAGAAAGGAGGACGTGCTGACAAATGACGGCATCAACATTCAAGATATTCCTGATGCAGAAACTAGATTGTAGGCAAAACTGGTACACGCGCTCTTCTCTAGCCCAGCGCTACAATGCATTGATGCACCGAATTAGTGTGCCGGTGTTGGAGAACGTGGCGGCTCATACCTTGCTGCATGAAGTCAATTAGAACGGTTATGTACGTAAAACTATCGACCAAGCAGCTAAGGCGGTGGCATTAGGAAGCATGCCTGTAGGAGGAGAGTCTCTGGCGTCTAAGGCCGTAGAAAGAAAAAAGGCATTGTCCAAGGCCTCGTTCATCGCCTATGAAAACATCTTAATAGCGCTCATCCAGGAGGCTGTGAAAGAGATGCAGGATGCAGAAGAGGGGGAAGGGGAAACACTCGACAGGTCACCCCCTCATCAGTACCAGGAGAGTTCCAACGACAGGACTGAGACCGATAAGGAAGGACAGGGGCAAGAAGAGCAATCAAGAAAAAAGCAGGTCAAGGAAACCAAGAAGAAGGCAGCGCAGAAGAAAAAGAAACCGGATGAAGGCCGCAGGAAGGAGAAGGAAGATTTGGAAAAAGCAAAAAGACAATCCCTCAGGGAGGCCGAGGAGAGGGAGAAGAAGAGGAAGTAGGAAGAAGAAGAAACAACAGAGCAAGTCAAGTAGGCTAAAAAGGCATCGAAGCAAGAGGCTGAAAAGAGAAGAAGAGAGGAGCAGGAAGAAAAAGAGAAACTAGAGGAAGAATACAAAAAGGCCGAACAAGAAAGGCAAAGAAGAGCTATGGAGGAAGAAGAGGAATTAAGAAGAAAGGAAGAGGAGGACTTGGCTGAGGCCACACGCTAGTCATTGAGCAACAATGCAGGGCGGATGATCCAAGAGCCTAGAACTAGTTAAGGGAAGATGGGCCTAGCTCTAGTGTGTAGGCACCAAAAGTCGTGTTGCCCACAGTCTTGGAAGGAAAAGGCAAAGCACCCCTCCATCCTATCCCCACCCTAATGGCACCCTCCATTGAACCCACTATGCTCACCCCTAGCATCCCCACTAGCATGGAAGTTTACTTGGATGCAATACTTCATCAATAAAGAAATGGCCCAAGGGAAGAGCACAGAAACCATGGCCACAGGGAAAAAAAGGCCAGCTGTGGATGCAGAATCAAGGCAGGACCAGAAGCGTCCATGTATGGAGGCCTCAACCACCCCCACCCATGCAACAATGATGCCACCAACCAATACGATGAATACGTCGCTGAGCTGCTCTCCCACTTGGAGAGGGCAAAGAAGGAAAAGAGAATGGTGGTGGCTGAGAAAGAGTCAGTGGCCGCCTTCCAACTAGAGCATCATAGCCATGCAACAACGTCAAATATTTGACCTCAAGCAAGAATTGAAAGCAAAAGAAGACATGGAAGAAAGATACAAATAGTAGATTGAGGAAAAAAATCAAGAACTTTTGCAGATGTAGCAGGAATACAAGCTCCTCTTGATGCAACATGGAGAATTGGAGGCGAAAACTGCCACCATTGAGCAAATGATGGAGGAACTAAATGCCAAATAAGAGGAGAGAAGACAAGAGAGGGAGCAACAATGAAAAGAGATCGAGTCCATGACCGATCAACTACACCTCGGAAGGAAAGAGCATGAGAATATAAGCAAAGAACTTAGAGCCCAAGAGCTGAAGCTAGTAACCCTAGCACAAAAGCAGGGGGAGAGCATGAAAGGAATGAACAAAAGGGCCAAGGAATGGGCCATGCAAAACAAGAAACGGGTGAAGGCACTAGCATAGGCCCTCGCTTTGGTGGAAAAAGAAAAAATATTGGTAGAAAGCAAAGCGGACGCCGCCTAGATAGCCTTCACTGCCCAGCAACAGGCCTTCCTCAACACATTACTGGACATGACTCAGCCGGAGGGAAAGGAGTCGTTGGAGATGGTGCAGAAGAAACTGAGCATCGCACGCAGAGCCCTGCATGCAGGGCTACAGATGACACCCCAACCTACGGAGGTTAGGCTGGGCTTAGAAGAACAACGAAAATACCTGCTATTGGCCGGCCTAACCCCCCAGGAGTTGGACGCACTTGGCTTTGAGGAAGGAGTGCAACTAGACGATCGGCATGTTGAGATATCGAGCTCCACTCGTGATACGCCAAGGTGACCGTTGTGTATTTATGTCACCAACTTGTCAGTTGCAGACGCGGTTGGTACACCGCCCATGAATAATAGCTACATGATAGCTATCCTTATCTACTCTAGTTCGTGGCTCAGTTAGTATGCCACCTTAGTTAGTTGAGTTTGGTTTGAGACCCATATAGAGGGTTCTTCTATTTCTTTGTACTTGAGTTCTTTTGGCTTACACAACTAAGAAGAGGAAAACTGTTTTCAGCCTCCACCCTTGTGTATCTTCCCCCATTGTGCAAGCAAGAAAGCTTCAAGCGAGACTCCTTCCTTCTCTCCCACAATCTTGACATGGTATCAGAGCCTTGTTCGTGGTAAGGAGCTCAAGAAAGCAAGCCAAGCTCACGGTGTTCTGGTAAGAGGAGCAGTGTTGCTTTCATTTTCTGTTTTGGGAGCAGATCTCTGTAGGTAGCACAGCCGGAAAGTGCAGGAGTGCATTGTCTCAGGTTGAGACGCCCTTCGCGGTGAAGCAAGAGGGCAGTATATACTCGGCGATGAGCCCTCGAGGACCTTGTTTTTTTTATTTGAGGCCATTTCGGGGCCTGTTTTGGAGGCGGAAGTTTTCTGCATGCACTCAGGAAAAGGCTCAGTTTTATACTGTGCAGCCACTGTTCTACAAGTCGGTGAATAGTTACTGTAAAAATTGCATTGTATGCTTGTGCGCAGAGACATTGGGAGTTACAGAATCATCCCTGTTGCCTGTTGATGCAAAATCGTCACTAGGAAGTGACTGTGTGGTCAAATACCACTCTCGCCAGTTTTGCAGATTTTCCCTTGTGAGGGTGAAGCTGTGGTTTTTGCAGTGACAGAATTTTTTACAGTCTTCTGTAATGGCATCTGATTCTCTTTCATAGATTGTCACTGAAAAGCTTGACAAGAACAACTTCCAAGCATGGAAGTTTAGAATGACGAATTTCCTTATGGGAAAAGGATATTGGGAATTTGTTGCAAGAAATGAAGAAGAGCCAGTTCTTCCTGATGTTCCCAATCAACAGCAAATGCAGGCATTTAAAGCATGGCATGAAAGAGCCAGGAAAGTTATGTATTGGCTGTCTATCAGCATTTCAGACTCTATGATTGTGCATATTCAGGATGCAAGTACGCCAAAGGAGGCATGGGATACTTTGTCAAAAATGTATAGCACAAATACGCAAGCCAGGAAAATGCAGCTCAAGCAAGAGTTGCACAATGTGCAAAGAGAAAATATGAGCATCAACGACTACCACATGAAGGTGAAGAAGATTGCAGATGCACTTGCTTCCATTGGGTCACCAGTGGAAGATAATGATTTAGTTTCTATGACCTTGAATGGTCTAGGAAAGGATTATGCACAGTTTCGGACATCCATTTCAGTTCGTGAAAGATTTCCTGATTTTGAGGAGCTGATTGCTCTTCTAATTTTTGAGGAGCAAAGAAATGGTGGTGCATCTTCTTTAGGAGAAACTTCAAAAGAAGCTGTCTTCTACTCAAATGCTGGAAGAGGTAGAGGCAGAGGTAGAGGAGGCCGATATGGAGGCCGTGGTAGAAATCAGAATATGCAGCAAACTCAAGAAAACCAGTCCTATGGAGGAGGACGTGGTAACTCTAGAGGCAGGGGGAGCCAAAGAGGTCGTGGTGGATGGCAAAGAGGCCAAAATGCAAACAGTAATGTTGAATGCTACTATTGTGGTAAAATGGGTCATATGGCTAAAGACTGCTATAAAAAGCAGAATGACATCATGAATGGAAAACTGCAACAAGGAAATTATGCATCCTCTAGTAGACAGGGTGATGACAGAAATGAGCATCTGTTTATGGTGCAGCACATGAACAATTCTGTGACAAATGCATAAGAAAGCAATGATGTATAGTATGTTGACTCAGGTGCATCAAACCACATGACAGGTCATGCAGAATGGATGGAGGATGCAAGGAAAATGGAAAAACCAGGATTTGTGGAGACTGGTGATGATACTGCACATCCTATTGTGCAGATTGGAAAATTTCCCTTGTCTATGCAGGATGGGAAAAAGAAATACCTGTCCGGTGTATTTCATGTCCCGAATATCACCAAGAATCTAGTTTCTGTCGGTCAAATGGTTGAGCAGGGCTTGCATGTCAAATTTAATCCTCATGGATGCTTTGTTGAGGATATGAAAAATAAAGGTCGCTTGATAGCAAAAGGAAAGAAGAAGGGCAAAATGTTTACGTTGGATGCAGACATGTCTGAATTGAGTGCAGCAATGTTTGCACATGGGACCGGTGTAGTTGCAGATATTGATATCTGGCATAAACGCATTGGTCATGTTAATGTACAGCGACTTAAATCAATGCAGGCCCAAAATATTGTTGCAGGATTGCCAAAATTCAAGGTTGCAGAAATGCATAAGGTATGTGAAGCCTGTCAGTTTGGAAAACAGGCAAGGAAACCATTTCCTAGACATGTTCAAGAGAGTGAGAAGCCATTGGAATTAATCCACTCTGATGTGTGGACTACTAAAGCTGCATCTCTTGGAGGCTATCATTATTTTGTCACTTTTATTGATGACTATAGCAGAAAAGTTTGGGTGTATTTTATGAAAAAGAAAAGTGAAGTTTTTGGGCATTTCAAAACCCTTAAAGCTATGGCTGAAAAAGAAACAGGTCTGCAAATAAAATGCCTAAGGTCAGATGGAGGGGGAGAGTACCTCTCAAATGAGTTTGCAAAGTTCTTGCAGGAGTATGGCATAAAGCAGCAATATTCATGCAGTTATACCCCACAACAAAATGGAATTGCAGAAAGGAAAAACAGGCATATTGGAGAGGTATCTCGTACCATGCTCAATGAAAAAGACTTGCCAGATTTTTTATTGGGCTGAAGCAGTTGCTACAGCAGTCTACATAATGAACAGGACTCCCACTGCAGCAATACATGGAATGACTCCAGAGGAGAGGTATACTGGTAGGAAACCAGATATTTCTCATTTGAAAATTTTTGGTTGCATTGCCTATGTACATGTGCCAGATGAGTTGAGATCCAAGTTGGATCCAAAAGCTGAGAAGTGTATCTTTATTGGTTACTCTCTGCAGCAAAAAGGGTATAGATGCTATAACCCTTCTACTCGTAAGTTTACAGTGAGCAGAGATGTTGTTTTTGATGAGATGAGTAGCTGGTATAAACCAGTAAATGTGATTGATGATGTAGATGCACAAAATGGTAATGCTGCACAAAATTCACAGCAGCAATCACAAAATATTAGTGGACCTGGAGCGTCCTCTAGTAGTGGTTCACATTCTTCACCATGGACAGGCAGATTGAGATCGGGAGAATCTTCTCAAAGTAATGCAGATAGTGGTATGCAGGTATCACGAAAAGGAAAAGAGAAGGTTGATCAATCCATGTTTGATGTGAATGCAGGTCACTCTTATGTGGATGGTGAATCTAGTGGCTCAGAACAGAGCATTGATGATGAGTTGGGTATTCCTTCTATTGTTACACCTGGAGTAAGGAAGACCAGGGATGTTTTGAGAGCACCTGGGAGTGAACCTACTTTGCGCAGGTCTACGAGAGCTAGGTATCCTGTGGATAGGCTGAAATATGATGGATTTACAGCCATTCACTATGCATATATGGTCAAAGTGATACAGGAACCAGAACCCACTTCTTTTGAGGAAGCCATGGGAAAAGAAAAATGGGAGAAAGCCATGGATGAAGAAATGGATGCCTTGGAAGCAAATGCTACATGGGAATTGGTACCTTTGCCTAAAGGTAAAAATGCAATTGGCTGTAAGTGGGTTTATAAGGTGAAGCACAATGCAGATGGTTCTGTGAACAGATACAAGGCAAGATTAGTAGTCAAGGGGTATGCACAAACATATGGTATTGACTATGAAGAAACATTCAGTCTGGTTGCAAGGATGGCAACCGTAAGAGCGGTCATTGCTATGGCTGCATCAAAGGGATGGTCTTTACATCAGATGGATGTAAAGAATGCTTTCTTGCATGGTGATTTGCAAGAAGAGGTCTATATGGAGCAGCCACCAGGTTATGTGCATGCTGTTCATCCTGAGTTTGTTTGCAGGTTGAAGAAAGCCTTGTATGGCTTGAAGCAAGCACCTAGAGCATGGTCTGACAAGATAGGACAGTATCTTGTCACTATTGGCTTTCAGATTTCCAAGGCAGATTTTTCACTTTATGTGAGAAAAACAGAGAAAGGTATTATGCTACTTGTCATTTATGTTGATGATTTGATTATGACAGGTGACAGTGATGAAGATATCCTTCATGTGAAAATGCTATTGAAGCAGAAGTTTGAGATGAAGGATTTGGGAGAGCTGCGTTATTTCTTGGGCATTGAGGTGATTAGATCACCAAGTGGGATACAGCTCTTGCAGAGGCAGTATGGATTGGACATGATGTCCAAATATGGGATGACAGGCTGTAAGCCTATTTCAGTTCCTTTGGAGCAGAATGTGAAGCTGAGCACAGATGCAGGTGAGCTTCTAGAAGACCCTACTATGTACAGACGCATAGTAGGAAGTTTGATTTATATGACTATTACCAGGCCAGATTTGAGCTATGCTGTTGGATTGGTAAGTCAGTTTATGCAGGCTCCAAGGAAACCACATTTGGATGTGGCTAGACGCATACTCAGGTATGTGAAGTCCACATTGCAGTATGGACTATTTTATGAGACTGGGGTTCAGATACAGTTGCATGGATACACTGATGCTGATTGGGCTGGTAGTATTTCTGATAGACGATCTACCAGTGGATATGTGTTCTCTTTTGGGAGTGCTGCAGTCACTTGGAGCAGCAAGAAACAGCCTACAGTTGCCTTGTCGAGCACAGAGGCTGAGTACAGGGGTGCAGCAATGGCTGCATGTGAGGTAGCTTGGTTGCATAAGCTACTTTATGATATGCATCAGTCTACAGATGGACCAGTTGTCATTTATTGTGACAACATGAGTAGTATACACTTTGCAAATAACCCAGTCTATCATGCTAGAACAAAGCACATTGAGGTGCATTATCACTATGTGCAAGAGAGGGTTTTACTAGGTCTTATTGATCTAGTTTATGTCAGCACAGAGGATCAGGTAGCTGACATATTCACGAAGGCATTGGGCGCAGAGAAGCTGCGCAAGTTCAGAGACCTGCTTGGTGTGCAGGAATTGGGATTGAGCTCGAGGGGGAGTGTTGAGATATCGAGCTCCACTCGTGATACGCCAGGGTGACCGTTGTGTATTTATGTCACCAACTTGTCAGTTGCAGACGCGGTTGGTAGACCGCCCATGAATAATAGCTACATGATAGCTATCCTTATCTACTCTAGTTCGTGGCTCAGTTAGTATGCCACCTTAGTTAGTTGAGTTTGGTTTGAGACCCATATAGAGGGTTCTTCTATTTCTTTGTACTTGAGTTCTTTTGGCTTACACAACTAAGAAGAGGAAAACTGTTTTCAGCCTCCACCCTTGTGTGTCTTCCCCCATTGTGCAAGCAAAAAAGCTTCAACCGAGACTCCTTCCTTCTCTCCCACAATCTTGACACGGCAGGGGAGGAGGCTGACATTGAATTTGTCATAAGGAGAACCAGCGAAGAAATAATCCCACAACCCCTCTCGCCGCATGATCAGGAACAACAACAACTCGACCCGCCCTCGGATAGACAAACCGCGCTCAGGGAGCAATGGAGGAAATTAGTTGAAGAAATCAGGAAGCAGTTGATAGCCAAACTAGTCGTACAGCCATCCGAACCCCTCCCACCATGCCTTGATGACCTCCCGACGCAATTCCATGCGGAGTTGGTGATTTGGGAAGAGCAAGAAAATGAAAAGGACCCTTTTACTTTCAGTTTGCTCATGCCTAACAGCCTGAGAAGGGTCCTACCAATTAAGGTAATGGAGGAGGTGATCGTGACTGGCAGCTAGATGGGCCAAAAATGGCTGGAAGACATGACAAAGACCCCCACTCTGTGGGGCACGGAGGAAGCAGAGTTTTGGCAAGACAAGGTGTTCGAGGTACCACACACTGTAAGGGTCTACAACTGCCAACCTCTGGAGAAGGCGAGTATGAGATATTAACATGCTTGCCTGGATGGCGTTTTGCAACACCCTACCCTATGAGAGGAATGACCCCACATTTGTGGTGTATCCTCATAGGGTAGGCGTGGATTTTGTTGCCACCCTCTATGGGCGGCATGACTTCCCCATCATCTACAACTCCAATGCCGCCTCCTTCGAGCATGCCCTCCTTTTTGATTTAGGAAGCCTAAGTGATTCCATGACGCGCTTTCTTGCAGACTTCTCCTCCTGTCCAAATCCTGCTTTTATAACTACATGTAATTACCTTAGGCTTCTTAATCTATTACTCAAGCAAGACCCGACATCACAAGAGAGTGGCTTGCCCCCCCTCTTTTTTGACCCCAATGCTATTGATAGCTATGCTATGGCACGCCCAATGATGAGAGCTAGCCTTCTTCCCTCCTTTTTCCTAGCTCTCCTAGAAGACATGAACGATAGCTAGTTTACTAGATGCAACCACCCCTTCCTTTCTACCACCTCTCTCCACGTCCGCATGAACCTCAAAGGGTACATGCAAAACTGCCAATTTTTTAGCAAATCCATCTGACCTCCTTCTCTGCCTCCATCAGACAAGAAAGATTAGGTACTTGCTGTCGTTCTCCTAGTAGTGCTTTAAAAAAAAAGGCTCCTTACACATGGAATACCTATGCATCTCTACACATGGAATAAACCAAACAACTCACTTCCACAACCACTCAGCACCACATAAAGCACAATCACTGCACCTAGGGGTCCTCAAGTTAGGCGTGCCCAGTGGCTTCAGTTGATCGACTCCACTCCTAACCCCCTAGCCCTTTTTTTCTCCCCCACTTCACACTTAGGGCCCATCAAGGGCAGGACATACCTAGGGAGGCCACTTGCCTATGGTTAGACTTGTCACCCTGAGCCACTCGCATGCACACTAAGATAGACATCCCCTCCCCTTAGGTGGAGCACCACCCCCTGTCCTTCGAAGCACCACCACTGCGCCCACCCACCGACTTCGGAGGCCCCCGTCAATATCCATTACTTTTCCACCCAACCTTCCTCCCACGCTTCCACGAGCACCCGAGTCTACATGCTGCCCTGTCCTCAAATCACTGCTCCGCGGACTGCCTCTTCAACCACCAATAGTTGACAAGAGTGCCATGGGACTGGCACCCGTCTCGGAGGGGGGTAATGTTATCCCCAAGCCGAGAAGGTGGAAAGATGAATGAAAAAGCAAAAAGAAGATGGAAAAAGAGCAAGGATATGCAAGCGGGCTCCAAAGCTAAGCCAAGGCCAAGAGCATAGTTTTAAATAAAAGGCACCTCAAAAACTCCAAATTTTTTTTGTAAAAGAGCGCCAGGCTCCCTCCTGTGCCACCTGTAAAAGAATAGTCGAATATAGGCCTAGGGCACGAAGCAAAAAGAGAGAATTAGAAAAAAGGACCTTGCCACAACGGTCGGTCATGTAAAAAAGGACGGGTGCCCATGGGGTTTTAGGGTTTGTATATATAAAGTTCAAAAAGTGAATGGAAGCTCATTCTTTGGTGTGTGCCCAACAAGAGCTCTTTTCTTCTCCTCTTCTTCTCCTCTCCTTGCTTGTGTGTGCTCTTGAGAGAGAGAGTGAGGGTGAGAGCGAGGGAGGAAGTGAGAGGGAGTGAGGGATCAAGGGGGTGAAGCTCTTCATCATCTTCTCTTCTCTTGTCTTCCCTTTCCTTCTTTTGTGCCCACGGCTATGGAGGTTGGAGCTTGGAGAAGGAGGAGGCTTGAACATGCTTGAGCTAGCATCTAGGATCATGGAGCTACCGGAGTGTGGAAGGGAGGAGGAAACTCATATTGGCATCAAGGTAAGCTCACTACACTCTTAGGATCGAGGGCGCGTCGGCTATGTGAGAGGTAGCCATTAGAGCTCGCTTGGAACGCTTGAAACAATAAGCGGTCCGTGGGTCTTGGCGGTAGAGCAAAAGCTCCCACGGAATAAAATAGAAGCTTGTTGATGTCACAAGATAGATTTTCTTACAGTAGAAACCCCTTTTCCTTGGTGTCTCTCTTGGGGCTCTATGTTTTTTGTGTGCAGTCGGGGAAACTTGCCATCAGCATGCATTACAGAGGCTAAAAATGAGGGAAATGGCATTGCTAAGAAGAGAAGAATTCAATGGATGCTTGCAAAGTTCCTTCTACCACTGAAGAATTGGAGATTCTCATTTCCAAAGACACTTTCCATAAGAAGTTCATTCCACAATGGCAAAAACGTATTACCATCATGATGCAGGCTCTATATGGTGAACTATTTCCTCTTCCTGTTGAAGCAGCAAAAACTTGCATCTTGGTGGCAATTTGTTTGGGAACAAACTGAAGTGCAAAAACAAAGAGAATGACCATCCATGAAAGATTTGACATTCATTGAGAAGTTTGTAGTCATCATCAAGTGGGAGATCGTAAAGAAGCTTCGAGAGTCGTGGTCAATGGAGGTTCACAAAAACAAGAAAGAAAGAAGTTGGAATTTGTTCATAGATGCTCAATGGTAGGACACGTGAGATGCCTGGTGCATTGACAATCTCCTGTTTGTTCAACTAGCAACCCACTGGAAGTTGGTAGGTAGAGTGCTCTTTACAACATAAACTATTGAAATAATCAAAAAGCTGGCATTATGATGATGGCACAACAACGATCCTCAGAAGAATGAGTTTTGATACCTTAAGAACAAAATATCTCCCCCTCTGTAGTGGTTTGAAGGTTGAATTCAGAGATGTAGAGAAGAAGGAAGTAGAAGAAATGTTGATCAAAGAATCCTACAGAGACTGAAGCTCCCTCTGATTCTATTCTGTTGAGACTAATTGGACCCAATCCCTTGATGAATGATGCAATCAAGAGGCAAGCACTAGAATGAGTCCAGAGGTACGTGAGAAGAGTGAAGGAAAATATCAAGGCCAAGAACAAGCTTGTAGCAGAAGCCTCATTTGATGCCCTAAAAGCACTCTTCATAGAAGTCCCCATGGTGACTCAAGGTCCCCTTCTTAGTCAGATTCGTCTTGGAAATATTGATGACAGGCTAGCAAATGTAGTCCCATTGCCAAATTTTAAGGGAGAGTACGATGAAGACCCTGATCGTCATGTAGCAGAGTTTATGGTAGCATGTGTGGCTAACAATGCCAGAACCCTTGAGGATTGGTTATCAATATTCCCCACCACTTTCAAGGGCACGACATTTTAGTGGTATGAGAGACAAGCAACAGAGACTTTTGGCACATGGGACGAAGTTGGCATTTCTCACTAAATTCACGCGTGAAGGTTTTTAAGAGCGGATACAAGAGGAGTTCATGAACCTAAGTTAGTCCTCTGGAGAAAGAGTAGAAGCTTATGTCTTGTGAATGGAATCCATCTTGAAGAGATGGACCGATCATCATTGGGATGAAGGCATCTAGAAAGGAGTGTTCCTCAGAGGTAATAACGTGTGCAAAGAAAGGAGAACTAGTAATTCCAAAAGAGAATGTTCCTTCTGCTATGACTATGAAGTCTAGTCTCCTTCGGGAAAAGCAGAAAAATGTAGTCTAGAACAATGAAGTACAGAGTACTACAGAGCCACATAGTCAGTTGCAGAGATAGAAGCAAAGGTCTAGGAGATAGAGGATGTAGAAGTACCTCCTTATGTAGAAGAAGCGCAGATATTGCATTTCCTAGCTGATTGAAAAAGCGTGTGGATCCTATCAAAGAGTATGATTTGGTCAAAGACCTAGATACTTTTAAACCAAACTTAACATTTCGACAGTTGTTGATGTTGTCTCCCAATTGTTCAAAAGCATACTGACTAGAAGAAGAGGCCTAAGAATTGCTCCCTCACTAGCAACCAAGTCCAACAGAGTCTCAAAACCCATAAAGGAAGTAGATGTGGCTAATGCCTTCTTGAATCTTGGAACCCCATAGATTGGCGTATGGATTGAGGGGTGCTTTATTTCAAATGCATTGATTGATGGAGGCTTATTAGTAAACATAATGACAGATATGACAATGAAGGATCTAGGCTTGCAAGGAATGCAGTAGCTTATTAGATTGGTAGACCAAAGCAGAATTAAACCATTGGGTATTCTCCCATGCATAAAGAAAACCCTCGCAAGAAGAGACTATTGACTGATATATCTGGTGGTTAAACCAAATTCTTACGGAACCTCATACCCTTTGCTGTTGGAAAGACCTTGGCTTTTTGAAGCAAGAGCAAGGATGGATTGGTTCAAAGGGATCCTAGCCCTAGGTAAGGGACCCAATAAAGTAGTATTGAAGTTTCATGGATCACAAAAAGGCAATGGATCCATGTCCATTGAAGTCGTAACTGATTCCTCCAATGAAGTAACAAATGGTACATCAGGAGAGACAAAGAGACTGCCAAATAGATCTTTCCCAAAAAAATAGAGGCACAGTCCCTAATAGTGGGCACTGTAAACCAATTACCAAAGGAAATAAAGTCTTTTTCTATGGGTGAATACCTCCTGCTTGAATCTAATTTGACTTTTGAAATCACCTCTGATAGTGAGATAGAAGCACGGATGTACTGTTCTTCCTATTACATGGCATTCGTAGAGATAGAGGCAAAAACAGAGACATGAGTAGAGACATAGATAGACATATAGACAGAAGCAAAAGCAAAGGACATAATAGAGAGCTTATTCTTCTCTTACAGAGCTCCCACATAGATAAAAATAGAATCTAAAGAGGACAAATGTGATACTGTAGAAGAAGATTATGGACGTGAGCTAGACGGATCTATCATACCCGTGGAAGGCAGAGATGAGGAAGAAGTTCCTGAATTTCCTGAAGCCTCAGAAGTACAAGATCCCTCTTTGATCGACAAAATGATTATGGTATCTTTTGGACTGATTAATGAGTCACGTCACGAGCAAAGCCTTCATAAGAAATGGATTAAGAAGAATAGGTCTTCATTTGGTAGTGGTTCTTGTCGTTCAAAATTACCCTTCCTTAAAGAAGATGATGACGATGCACCTTACCAACAACCCCCAGCCCCCTGCAGCTCAAACAGAACGTAGAGAATTCATGTTATGTGACATTCTTTGATGCCTCTTTAGAAGATGAATCCTCGAGCCAAGAAATAACTCATCCCCAACCCAAACTCGAAACTTCAATGATACCCTTTCAACCTCCCAAAGAGCAAGCTAGGCCTCCATTAAAAGAGGACACTAGTTCCAATGCATCATCAGAAGGGGAGACCACTCCCTTGAAGGAGTCAGATCTTTATCCAAAAGCAATTTGTGGAACATTTATCCATGATGTGGAAGGTGAAAGGCAATTGACGTTTGTGGATGCTGACGGTACTGAACGTCACATGAAAGTGGGTCTAAATCTTCTAGAAGAGGAACTACTGATCCTGTGAGACCTGATAAAGGAGAACTTAGATGTGTTTGCATGGTTGTACAAAGATCTAAAGGGGATTGATCCCACGGTATGCCAACACCACATTGACCTAGAGCCTGATGCCAAACCTATGAGGCAAAGACAGAGGCGTATGAATCCCAATTATTCTACTCTGGTGAAGGTCGAATTATTGAAGCTCCTTGAAGCTGAGATCCTTTATCCAATGGCTAATAGTGAATGGGTTTTACCCATTGTGGTAGTACCCAAGAAGAATGGGAAACTTTGAATATGTGTTGATTTTTTAAAGCTAAATTCCAAGACAAAGAAGGATCATTTTCTTATCCTATTCATAGACCAATTGTTGGACATAGTGGCATGCCATGAGCTCTATTCCCTCTTGGATGGATTTAGTGGATACAACCAAGTCCAAATTGCAGAAGAAGACCAATCTAAAACAACCTTCACAACTGAATGGGGAACCTATGCTTATAGAGTAGTGCCATTTGGTCTCTGTAATTCTTTTGCTACTTTCTTTTAGTGATGATGACAACCTTCCATAATCATTTACATGATTTTGTTGAGGTGTATCTCGATGACTTCTGTGTCTATAGCCTAATTCATGAGCATTGGGGAAACCTTGAGCAGTGTTTTAATCGATGCCAGGAGTATGGGATCTCCTTGAACTCCAACAAATGTGTCTTTGGAGTCTCTTCTGGAGTTTTGTTGGGCCACATTGCACAAGGGATATCAATAGACCCTGCAAAGATTGAGAAGATTGCCGCCTTAACAGCACCAACCAACCTCAAAAAGTTGAGGGGATTCCTTGGCCATGTAGCCTATTACGGATGGTTCATTGCACACTTTGCAACGAAGGCAACCCCTCTGCATAAGCTTCTAAGGAAAGATGCGGAGTTTATTTGGACAAAAGAATGTGACAAAGCCTTCAGCACTCTAAAGCAATGTTAGGTTGAAGCACCCATCGGGCAACCTCTTGATTGGACGAAGGAATTCCATGTGCACACTGATGCATCAGTTGAAGGCTTAGGTGCAATCCTATGCCAGAAGGGATCTTTGACGTTAGATCAACCCATTTATTATGCAAGCAGAAAGGTCACTGATAGAGAGTGAAATTACACAGTGAAGGAACTTGAATGTCTAGCAATGGTGTCTGCTTTGAAATTGACAGGATTTGCTATCAACTCATTTTAAATTCTATGTGGACCATGAAGCCATGTCCTTCCTAATAAACAAAATAGATGTGAAGGGAAGAATGATGAGATGGCTCCTTCTATTCTAGGAGTTTGACTTTGAGGTAATCGGTAGCAGAGCTGCTACCCGCATTAGATACCACCAATGTGTAAGTCTTCTTCCTTAAACTATGTTTCTCATTGTCATATTTATGATTACATTCTCATATTTATGATTATGTTTGTTTCCAATAGTATTTCTAGGGCTCCAAATATTGCTCATGAGGTGTACATGTTCCAAAAGTTTGGTCTTGAAAACAAAGAATCCTCTCTAGATAGATTGAGTCCAGATAGGAGGAAGTGGGCTGAGGTTGAGATGAGTATAGAGGGAAGGAATTATCATGGTTCCGTTCCATGGTATAACTCTCCGTGTAGTTTAATTTCTCAACTTGTATGAAGGTGCTTTTCTATCTCTAGCTCTCTTATATGGAATGTGCTTTTCTATCTTTGGCTATACTTTTATTTTTGTTTTGGCATGATAGGATGAATTCCATGCCTTTATCTCAAAAGAAACTGTGAAGGTTGAGACTCTTGGTATAGATGAGGCGAAGAGGAAGAAACAATTAGATAAGTCTTTAAGAGCGGAAGAGGAGTGCCTCAAAGATAGGGGTTACAAGTACTTATGCATTGCCAATCCCCAAAATGGGGATGATTTCTTTAAGTTTTTATTTAGCCTAAGTTGGGATGATGCGAACATGCTCAAAATCACAAGAGACAATTTGTATTGTCTTACAAGTTCAAAAATCTCTCTAGAAAGGTAATTTGTATTTACAAAGCAAGTTGCATGTGTGTTGCCCTTTTTCTTCAATGCTTTCTATTCATGCATGTTGTTGAGCACCATAGAAAAAAAACATTACTGCATCTTATGAGTCTTATGAAGTCTAAAGACCCCCAATACACTCACTTTGGTGATTACAAGCTCTTTTGGGTTTACACGAAGAAAGAGACATATTGGGCTCATTTGCATTTGAAGGTTGTGCTATAGATCGAAAGGATACAAGTAGCTTCGTCCACAACTGCTGGGACTCATTTGAGGAGTTTTTCAAACTTAACTTGAAGAATCATGTCATGCAAGTTGACATAACACAATACATCCATAATGCTTTCTTGACATTTTTCTTAATGTACATGTCAATATTAAGTTTTGTAAAATGTTTGTAGGATTTTGTATGTCTCATGGATGGAGTGAAGCCTTCAAATACTGCACAAAATATGCCAGAGCTTGTGCATTCATCCAAATGCATGATTTATAGGTTTATTTTGATTTTTTTGTATGAGGAGTAATCATTATGGAGTCATTGTTGTGTTTTGATCATTATGGACTCGTTTGGACGATCGAGAATGTTGTAGCCAGATACTACAGTGTGTAGAAGAGAAGACATTGGATGCAGTTCTAGAATTCACGAGAGAGTGGATTGATATCTAGTATGATAATACCATGTATTCTCCAACATTATGTGAGAGGAACTTGACAACATGGGAGGCAAATGTTTGCCCTTGGTGGCTCGATTACCCTATGTGAGTTATCCCTAATCAAGAGAAAGATTTGCATAAGAGTAAGTACTTCAACCCATGTAAAGCGCCTTGTTGCTTTTGTAGAATTACTTTTCATGTTCATGCATGAGGGTTTAAAGGTTGAATCATGCTTGTAGGGTTCACAGAGGAGGTTCCTGCTCGTGATTCACTTTCCATGCCCACTACTGTAGAGGAACAAGCAACTACAAGTATTGAGGGTGCAAAAGGAAGTACTTAGGCCATCAAAGCTCACAAGGATACTACACAAGCCACCCAAGGTACTTATGATAATGTGAAGGCTACTCAAGCTACCATTAGGGCCACTACTACACCTCTTGCTAGCCCCATTTGACAATAGAGGCAAAGGGCTTATGATCCAACCAAGCACCTCCACAAATCCACAAAGAAAAAATGTGATGCAATCATGTATGGCACCCACCACCTCCTTTGTTGCAGAGTCATGTCTTGACCGAGAGAGTTGGGAGAGGCGACCCATAACTCGTTCAGTAGGGTGAGAATCTCTTATATTAACTTGAAATTCATTTTCTTTTTTTGGCACCCATGAGGAAGACTTACATGTATGATAATTAAAAATATATTACTTGGAATAATTATTGCAAGTTTCCAATATCAAACAGGCATTGATGCTTTGCTGGTGGATGTGACTTAGATTGATAGATTTTCCCTTGATAGGTAAACATGGTGACCATGTTTTGCAAGAACCTTAATTTACTTGTTGCATACATTGCATCACTTAGCATCAATGACTATGTGTTTTTTTTTAATAGCATCAACAAGTTTTTTGCAACACAAAAGATAGATCTTTATTACAAATATGGCATTCCACATTGAGAGGTAGCTCAATTGATATTCGTAGATTTTCCTATGGGCTTGCTTGTGGATGCTCTAGGTCCTACTTCATTGGGTAAGCTATGTTTCCTCTCATACAAGGTTCACATCAAAATCACTTCCCATATGTTATGACCCTTGTGTTTCTTTTAGAGGACATAAATATTCCCAAGTGGAACACGTTCTCAAAGGGTTTGGTTATGGGTTGCATAGATCTTGCTCGTGAGTATTTGGCTGACAAGGGATTTGTGGTCAATATGTGCTTTTTGGCAGAGCGAGTTCATTGTGGATGCAGTGACGGTGGGGGTTGTGCTTCATTGCATTTGGACACTCATTTGTAATTCCAAGGCTTATCAGCACCCTATTACTAGAGAGGTAGTAAGAAAACAAAGTTGGATGCTTTAAACATGTTATATGTTGCAAACAAGGTTTGATCACTTATTCTATTTCCACTCATGAATAGGTACTTGATCTTACAATGTGTATTTGGCATCGTGCCAGTCATGTTGTACCTTACAATGTGTATTTGGCATCATGCCGGTCATGTTGTACCACTCATGAATAGGTACTTGATCTTACAATGTGTATTTGGCATCATGCCGATCATGTTGTACCTTGCTACGATAGAGAGTCTAGGGAGAAGATTTCAAAGAGGTTGTTTCCAGTGTATCGTAGCTACATGTTGGATGATTGTGTCTTTCCCATAGATATTAATGGTGCCATTCTTAGAGGTGGGGCGAAGAGGTCTCATCTTTTTTATCAGTAAGTAGTTTTGTATGTTTCTGCTCTCAGGTTTCGTTGTATAGTTATTTCATTATTTCTTCAAAAAAAATTTGTATCTTAATTGGTGATATGGTTAGGTGGTTATTGGCTACATTTACAAGGCGCTACGACTATGTTTTGGATGTGTTTGCGAGGTGTGGTGGTTTGGCATGGGCCACTGTAGAGGAGATGAGACACTACATGTGTCTAGAGCTAGATGGTGTGCTCTATGGGGAATGTTTATCCACCCTTGTATGTGGACCGGTATTGTGCTAAGGGAGAGAAGGTTTTTTAGATATTCTAGACATCTCATTTTGTTGCTATATTTAGATGTTTATTATGTACTTCGTCGTGTGATTATGGTTTGATCTTTGAGTATGCCATGTGACTGTATGGTTGGTGGGAGTGTGCCATGCGAACTTATTACATTTAGTCTAACATTATGCTTTGTGGTTGGTTGTGTTGACACCATATCATTCAACTATATTGTTGGCATGTGACTATATTGGTTTTTCTTTCCCTATCTTTACTTTACCCAAGGGATCACATGCATTAGGATATTTGATTTGGTTGGTTATGTTGAGAATATGCCACATTGGTCTTATTTTCTTGATGCGTGTTCATTTAAATATAAATTTTCATACTATTTTAGTAATAATGAAGAATTACAATTTTATTTTTATGTCACTTCATGTCTATAGTTTGTATGACTATGAATTAGTAATCATGCTATGAATGTATGCTACACCAAAAAGCTCGAAAAAACAAGATTGATTACAAAAGAACGAAAATGAAAGCTCGCAAAAATAAAATCCCCCTCCTCTTCAAAATATTTGTCTCCCATGCACGCCTTTGATACCATCTGAGAGTGCACAACGGAAAGAGAAAAGTGAACACGGAGAGAAAGAGACAAAGAGCACTTAGGAGAGAGAAGGAACAATGTGACCACAATGGTGGCTAAAGGTACAAAAATGCAACAATCAGCACCAACACACAACTCTACACATCAATGTGGGTGCCAAATGATAGCATGGGAATGAAAGAATGAGAAGGGCTAGCTTATCATGAAGGATCAATGATGGATAATGAGAGTGGGAGGGCATGCTACCTATATATAGGCAAAAAGGAGAGAAAACCCTAGATATGGTCAAACCTTTGAAAAATAGCCAAAAGTGCACATAAAGAAATGCGCTAATATGCCCTCCATCTAAAGTGTTTAAAACACATAAATTGATAGACAATGACAATGACAAAGCTCCTAAAATCCTTGTTTGAGTCAAACTGAGGCTCATAGGGAGGAGATGACCACACAAGACACACATGACTACTAGCACCCCTCTCAGATCCTAGATGTGGCGGAAGGCCAAAGGAGTTGCAGATCTGAGGGTGGTAGGAAGAATGTCAATACCAATGAAGTCCATCAATTAAGAAAGTCAACCAAGGAGCAAGACCCCCCCTCCATATAAAAAACTAGTCAAAACAGATGGACACCAAAGGGCAATGGAAACTGAGAGACCTTGAACAAAGCACTCTAGAAAACTCTAGTTGAGAGTGGGTGAGCCAAGCCTCTAAACCAACTAGAAGATGACAGTGAGAAACTAGCAAAGGTGCCATAAGTTGCATAGAAACACCAGGGGCCAAGATCCAAGCAGCAAGGACTAGCTTGATGACGAAGAAAAGGGGTAGCCACATTTTTAAAAATGCCCAAAGTAGAGTGAAATCCCTAAAGAAACTCCTCACAATCCTAGGAAGTCCCCCTCTAAAACTTAAAGGACAAGAAATTCATAGCCACATCACCAATATCATCCCCCTCTGAGAGAGATGGGAGGTACTAGGGAACCACTAGAGGAGATGGTGGGGGATGGGACATAACATGTGGAATAGATCGTGCATGATTGGAAACAAGTGCAACAATAGAAAAATACCTCGAATTGCTTTGCAGAATGGAAGGGAAATGGGGCATAGATAGCCCACTCTCCATCCAACCTATCACAAAAGTGGCTCTAGTAAAAGAATCCTCAACAAAGATGTTCGGCTTGATGAAGACAACACAAGTCTCAAGTTTAGAAAGGCCATGAACTAAGAGGAGAGGGAAGCCCAAGTCAAGAACACATAGGGCCTCAGAAACAAAGTTCAATGGACAATCTGACATTAGAGACAAGGTGCCAACACCACTACTAGGCATCAAAGAATTGTCACTAGTAATGACAATACCCTCTAATGGATGGAGATCCTCTAAGAAATCACCCCTGGGAGTCATATGACTTAGAGCACCACTGTCAATGAGCCAAGGCTGATTAGAAGATGAGACACTTGAGAAGACTCCTTAACCTGACAAATGTGTAGAAACACAAACTCGGTGGTAATAGTGGGTGATGAAGTAGAAATAGACAAAGGCTCCAATGTAAATCCACCCTTTTCTCTCGAAGGAAGGTGAGGGTATATCTTCCAGCACTCCTCGTTGGGGTGCAAGTTCTTCCCACACAATGAGACATGTGGGGTATCCTCTATGCTTCCCCACCAAAACTTGTGTCGGAGTTAGAAGATGACACCAACTTCTACCTCTTCCCTTTCTTCTACTTGCATGCCACGTATCTATAGATAAAGTCACATAAACACGGCCATGTGCATGCCATTGGTCTCCGCAAGAATCTATCTCATTTTTATGCACATCCTACTCAAGAACTAATGGAACTAACTCCCCCAAGTGAGAGTCTCGTGGCTATTACAAGTGAGAAGACTAGTGTAGAAGATGCTTTACCCCAAAAATACGCGGGGCGATTTACAGGTTGTCAAATTTAGTGCAATGGATCTCATAAAAGGATATCAAGACATCCTCTATTAAATCTGCAAGGTGAGAAGTACTGGAGATGGTCTGTCTCTTTGAGAAGTACCTGCCCATTAGCATGCTCCATGATAAAAACCCACCTCCTGGTGCATCTTGGAGACAAAGTGGAAATTACTAGACTTGTCCATATGCAATGGATGTTCTTCTTGGAGCACTTCATGAAAACCCTAAAAAGCTTTGTGTGACAATGAGCTCTCAGCTAGAAGGTAGCATGGCTGAAGGTTGGTTGGTGTCTGAGGCATTAGTGCATATTTCACAATGGCTACCAACGGTGGATTCAAACGACAATATGCTATGATCTCGCTGAAGGATGATGATAGACTACCGGAGATGTGGTGGTTGGAAATGGGGTAGAAAAAAGATAGATGCTGCAATAGAGGAGAAAGTGAATTGTTTTTATATGTTGCACCATGCCTCCATGGAGACATGGCTCGCTAGGTATGAGCAAGCCAGGAAAGATCAGGAAGAAGCCCAATCTGAATTTTGACATAGTACATGCCATCAACTGATTTGATATCCCGAGGGCATGGAGGAGATGCCATGGTTTATGTCTATGTGATGGTTACATGGAGCTTTGATCACAGCCTCTTGTGAAGGGTGGAGGTCTCTACTGAGGAGTGGGAATTCTCGAGGGGATGTATTCCAAAGGTGACCACATGTTTTATAAGCTATCGTATCAAGATTTTATATGTGGTCACACAGACAAAAACTAATTCACCGTTTCAATGTACACTACAAAATATATATTGTGGCATAGTCGTGCAAAAGACATTTTTGCATGGAGCGTATCGACAAAATGTACTTCACAACGAATTGTGGTGTCATGGCAACGTTCAAGCAAGAGAGTTGATGGCGAGCCACAGATCCAAACACCATTATAGATGAGATGGAGTATTTTGGAAATTTGCAAAGTATTATCACGGTGGATTACTATAGCTTCTCCATGATCCTACACGATGTGCAGTGGTTCAAAGTGGTATTGGAAGGAGTCGGGGCAACTGTTCGACGAGGTCCATTTGGATTTCTAGAAATAGATTTCAAAAAAAGATGGACATATTTGCATGACATGTTTGTCTTGTCAATCCATTGTGAATAGGTGCATGAACTCATATTTTTTTACATTTTATTACCACATGGTATATGTCACAAATGTAAAATCTCTCTTGTATGTGATTTTTGAACATGTAATTTTCTATCCAAACCCCCAACAAACTCGATGGTGCTATGTTGTGCATTCAACTCCCCGAAGTGTGAGAGTATATGATGAAAGAAATATTCCTAGCGTAGATGAGGACAGTATGCAAATAGAGGGATCGATATTGCAAGGGGTGGAGGTCACCCAAAGCTTGGAGCATGTAGAGGACGTAGACCTTTCTATTAACCTTCCAGTGCATGTGGACTTGTGTCAGGATATTGACATGGGACCATAGGCTACATCATACGCTTGCAACATCCACCTACTCAATTCGTTGATGAATAGCTTATAAGGGTACTCTAGAATATGCATTTTAAGTAATACCATTTTTTAAAGAGTTATATTACCGTGCTTTGCTTGAAACTTTATATTGATTATGATAGCATCAATTTTTTTCTGTGCAAGTGACCTTTATTGATATTTGGACAACACGATGAGTCCAGCGATGAGTGACGAGGAGTTGCAAGATATCTTCACACATATGTCTCTAGATTAGATGGCTCAATTCAGAGATATGGTGAGCTAGGAGCTGTCTCAGACACCATCAATGCATTTTGTTAGATCTACTTTGGCACGCTCTGATGCTTTGGTTTCCAATAGACGAGGTCGTTGCTCCAGACTTGGGCCGGATAGAGGGAGTGGTTTTGGGGGATGTTGCAGAGACATGGATGCTATGAGCCCACGGTCGACTCGAGATATAGGTGCTATTCCTTGCTCTCATGCAGGTTTGAGAGAGGATGGCTTAGGTGCTTATTGTGAAGGTACCGACGTAGTGTCTCCGTCTTGTTGTTTTGGTGGAGTTGCATCACTTGTAGGATTTGTCACACATGTAGGGATGTCTACTGTAGTCACTCCAGCTTTTGCTCAGTTGTCCCACAGGTGGCACCCCTATGGGTGCTACTTTGAGAGACACCACCCCCATGAGTATACAAGATGTACAAGGGTCTCCTAGATATGCCCAGGTGCGTGGTTGCAAGTGGGAGAGGACACATCTTAAACATACCCTAGAGAGCTATGGATACCTTGTAGATGATAGGACAAGAACCATCATCATGAATGATGAGGGGAGGAGGGTGATGGCTCGTATGAGAGAGTTGTGACAACAAGTTTTTTGCCACAATGTCTTGGATTATTGGAAGAACATACTGAAGGGGAGCAAGGACTACATAGTAGCATCTTTGCATGAGGAGTTTCCGATACCCACCACAGCATATAGGTTTTCCACAGGCTGGATAATGGAGTGCATGCGTACATACATGTCACAAAGACTATCAAATGCATATAAGGCGCTCAAGAGTGGGGCCTCAAAGCCCAAGTGACTAGACACAGATGACTAGCGCTGACTTAGAGAGGAGGTTATAGATTCTCCAAAACATTGGAGATAGCAACACGAGGCAGTGAAGGCACGACTGGAGGTAGGAGTGGTCCATCATCTTGGGAGTGGTAGCCACAAGACTTATCTGGAGGACTTTGTAAGTTTTTCTTTTGTGCTTCTCGCTTATTTTTGCAATATCTCTTGTACTGACAATCGTGTTTCTAATAGTTGTATTTTGTTTTATTTGTAGTACTCCATTATAAACTGCGATATGCAGAGAGATATGGTCTCACTGCATTGATCGATAGATTGTATGCATGCAGTGGCCCAGTAAGTCACTCATCTTTCTCGTTTGTAGTTACTATTTTTATTTAAAATGCATTATTATATGGTGGATTGATTTGTAGTTGTTTCTTTTTTTGCAGAGTCCATTAGATGCTCCTTTGTGTCGGGACTAGCTTTCAGATGGCAAGGATCTATAGCTCGTACTTGGATTCGTGGAGTGCACATCCTCTTCTTTTTTGGTCTTGCGATTTATGTAGGGATTTTCTATGTGTTGTTATTATCACCTTTGTATCTTGCCATGATTCCATGAGAGCTTTCATTAAGCAATTTTGTAATTATTTTATGTATCAGTCTTATGGATTCAAGTACTCTTTGCCTTCATTTTGACGACCATTGTACACTTTACATGTAATCCATTTGTAGAATGTAAATACAGCACATAAGCTGCCCTCCCATAATTTTTTTTCTCTATAACCATCACTATTAGCGTCGCAAATTTACTACATACGTCGCTATTGGCGTCGCGATTTGCATTGCAAAATGTCACTATTGGCATCGCTATCTGTGTTGTCGTACCACTACGCAGGCACAATGTGAAAAACTATGGAGTGTATCATTATGCAAATTTCTTATTAATGTAGAGAGGCAATGTGATCTGAGTCATTAGTGCTAGTGTCCATGGCATGGATTGTCCAAAAATACTAGATTTTTGGATATTTTTAGTCTATTTTTAATATTATTTATTGTAAAAATTTGAAAAAGTTAGAAAAGCTTCTAGATTAGGATTGCATGCAAAAAGCAAGTTGCTTTTTCAGCCAGTTATTGGATTTTTCATTAAAAACAAAGAGGGACGAAATCATACGCATCGCAATCGCTATTAACAGGCTAAAAACTGCACTTTGAACTAGAAGAAGAAGAAGGAGTGATCTGGGAGATCCCTAACCAGATGTCCTGGACTTATACCCCCCTTTCAAAGCCAACGGAGCCATTAGATTTGGGTTCCGAGCAGTAGAGAAGAGGCAGTTATTTTGATCCACGTTTTTTGTCTAGGAGGGAGCTCTAGGAGATCTAATGCCTGGAGATTGCTTCTGAGTAGTGCCAGACAAAGGATTCCAGGTTCTATCAATATATATTGATTCAATTCATTGTGCTTTGTCTTTGTCATGTTTACCTCTTGTCTATTCTTTTTCTTCTCTTCCATCTCCTATCTCTACTTCCTTCTACCTCTAATCCCCGGTGGATATGACCTTTTGATAAAAACCCCTTCAACATTGGTGAACCCGACATGAAAGGTCATCAGAAGAAGGAAAAACAAGATGGGAAAACCTTCGAACACAATCTCCAGTGATGTTTTGCAATAGTCGGTGCAAAATATGGATATGCTTATGCAAGTACAACAACAACAACAATGGCATTATAGCCTAATGTGACCTTTCTAACCACAATAATGAAGATAGTGGACTGACTATAGGATTGCCCACTTGAGTGAGACTTGCCCTTGTTAGGCTATGATTCTCTTCCATGGTTATTATTACCATTTTTGCCTCTAACTATAGGTGCATAAGAAGTGCAAGTTACATCAATGTTCTTCATGCTTACTTCTTTTGTAAGTAAAGCACTCTCTATATTGTTATATTTAAAATAATCTTTAGGAGGATTAACACTCATAGTAGTATGAAATGTATCCCATGACTCTGCTAGTGTGACAAGCAAAAACAAAGACTTTATGTTATCCTCAAACTTAATACCCTACAAGATAAGCTAGCTGAAAATAGAGTGGAGCTCATTCAAATGAGTAGACATAGAGGTGTCCTTCTTCATGCAAATCTCCATAAGCTTCTGCAACCACTACAAATAAGATGCACAACTCTACTTGTTATAAAGATCGTAAATCTTCTTCCATAAATCATATGCAAAACCAGCAATAGAAATAACATTGAAATATACCTAGTCAGACAAAGAGAGTATGATCATAGATTTACATAACTCATGAAGTTTACCCCAATCATCTCTATCCCAATTTTCTAATTTTTGGCTTTTAATGGCTTAATCTAGTTCTTTTGCACTAATGAATGCCACATTTGCATCTTCCAATATTGGAAGTTGTTACCATCTAACTTTTTAATGTTGAAAATGGCACTATCAATTGATGCATTAGAAGTAGTTGCCATTATGTCTACAAATGACTGCAATGTATGAGAGTATGGGCACGATAATTACAACAAAATAGCCCCAAAACTGAGTCAAATGGTAGAGTAAGAGGTGGGGAACAAAACATTATATAGTTGTCTACAATACTAGGTGGTAGAGTGCTCAAACAATGCATCTATACTCAAAGAAACTGGTCATAAAAATATTTATCATTGTTGTCTATAAAATTGCAGTAAATGATCATATTTCTCTAGGCAAATGACCAATAGAGTAAGCTCCCACTACTAGGGATATCTTATAGCAACTAGGATATATAAAATGCAACTAGAAATGTAGAAACTAAGTACCAAGGACTATCAAAATATATAGAGTGTTAGATACATAGATACATACAACCAATGCATGTCAAGCATCCACCATTGATAACCCACTAACAATGATAGGTGTAGGATATCCAAGTGCTCAAAATCAAATCATCCCACAAGAGTTTGAATCTGCAAGAACAATGTATGCATAGATCCATTGAGCATGTACATAAGCAAGAGACTCCCACTATCTCTAAAGAACCAAGCTCTACAAAGAAAGTACAAGTATCTCCCACTAGAAGCAAATCCAAAATGTAAAGCGGGCAAGCAAAGCTTGACATAAGCGTTATAGCATTCAAGAAGCCAAGTACATCATAAGTACATTTGAGAGCATACATATCCAATATCTCTTCAACCCACAAGTGAAGAATCAAGGAAGCAAATGTCCAATGTCCAAATACATCCAACGGAGTGCAAGTGTCAGGCTCAAAGCACACCATAGGCATTTTTCCACACCTACCTTAATGACAAGCATCCATATAAGCATGTAGAATCCCCAAAGAACTTGGAGAAATTCAAAATACAAAGCTTCATAATTGTATGCTTGTTGTCCAAACTCTATTATAGAAATAAACCCTACTAAACATGAGCTAAATGAGCTCTATCTAATCCAAATAACATCTCAAAGCATCCCCATAACATCTAGGTATCAAAATAGCATCCCCAAAGCATTACATAAGCATTATGGAACTCGTTGTATGTTGTTCATAGTATATACATCAAAAACTATGAGAGTGGATGGCTAAGTAAGAACTCTTCAAGTAATTTCAAGATGATTGCCAAAAACTAGGAGTAGCAACACCTAGGAGACAAATAATGATTGAAAAATGAGCTAAGTAGGGAAGAAGGGCTAAAAAATCAACACAAATTGTGTTAGCTGCTCTTTTTCCTTCTACTACTGACTAAGATATATATGTATAAATTTTCCAGCTAATGAAATCGAATATGAAACAAGGTAAGCTATGTAATTGTTTACTTCTAAGGTTATTTGTGATAAAGGCTTTATATTGGACAAAGAGTTAATGGTAAAATGATGAAAGTTTTGGGTGAGCCTTTCCATATTAAGGGCACAAATGAAATTGGCAAATTTTTTCTAACCTACCTACCTTGGAATGTTTGATGATCAAGTTCTATGATTTGCCTTTAGAAGAGACAAAAAAAGTAGCCAAGTTTGTGATTAAACTTGATGAAAGTGAGAGTTTGAATTGTATAAATTTAGAGAGAGTCTACATCACCTTGATAAATAGAGCACTTTTATCAAGTTATTGTAGTGATTCAATGCTATTTGGTGTTCAATCTAAATATAATATCTAATTGTTATGACCTTTTGAAGTAGACATAAAGAATTTTAATATACTATATTAGATTCTTCATCAGACTTCAATACCTCATGTGATTAAGAGCCAACAAGTAGGAGAAGAGCTATTTGTCAAGGAATTTGGGAACTACAAGGTCAAATGGCACATAGCTAGTGACTTGGAGACACTCAAATGCATATAGAATGTATCAAAAGGAGCCAAATCTAGATGTCCCTACCTATATTGTATGTCTTCAACTGCATAGTTAAGCTCAAACAACTAGAATAGAACCCCCTCTAGGCATATCAAAGACCCGCACTTCAAGCCAGTTTTAGATATTCCTTTAGCCAATGCTCATATTTGCACACTTCATGTACTTTACCAAATAATTAAAAATCTTGTTCATCTTTACATAGGGTTTTCTTGAAAGCTCTTACCAACTAGATAAGATGTTATAACAAAGATTAAGCAAGTTTCATTTGTAATTGATTTGCATGGAGGTAATATTGTTATTAAATCAAATCCTCAAAAGTTCAAGGATGAAAATTGTATCCCCAAAAAACCATCTATTGGTGGGATAAAGGCTAGAAGGTTCCTAGGTTTTTATGAAAAACTTGGCAAGATAAACTTTAGAAATGGAAGCTCGCCTATTAAATATAATCAATCAAAATCTCTATGCAATACAATTAAGGAGCATGCTAATAATGGACAAGCTCGGGACAAAAAAGTCAAAGTTTAAGAAGCACTAAACAAAATATTGTTTTATTATGATAAGGCTTATTAGAAAGATTATGAACTCAGATACTTCAAAGACCAATTGAACATTTTCCAAAAAAAAACAATGATGAAAGCTTGGGTGATCAATACTTCACTCGCTACATGGTAAGATGTTAGCATTGTTATTTTTTAATTATTTAATTTTTTTAAAAAATTGAGTAGCTCTCTTTATTTTTCAATTTTATAGCTTACTTTATACAACCATGCTCCATATTAATCAAACAATATGGAAATCTATCTACTTGAACAACCCAAGGCATGAAAAAAACACATTGTCAAGCAAGAACAAAATATTTCAAAAACACAAGACATGGAGGTGAAAGAGTCAAAGCAAATAGTTTATTCATTTTTTTTCAATTATTTGACAAAAAATTTGGCATAAAACCAATCTTAAATATGTAATCACATCATGTAATATCATGTTTGCAAAAAACCATACAAATGGTTATCCAAAAAAAAAATGGATATTTAAATTTTTATGAAAAGCAAAGATTTTAAGAATGATTTTTAGAATGATTTCAAACTCTTTGATATCTTTTAATGTGATTCTATTGCAAATGAATCTTTGGTTTCATTCCACTAAATCATGCCTTTGCATTTCCAATAGGAGCCAAGAACTCCAAAGTACCAAGCATGTAGCCAAACACCCTTCCTTCTCCACCAAACTTATCTTCTCTACTCTTCTGTTAAAAACTTAAGATCCAATGACTTTGAGAATAGCTTTTAAAGTCATATTGGTAAGCTTGGAGAGCTTGACAATCTACTATAATAAATTGCAATAGTTTGATTATTCAAGCTTCCAATATAGTGGCCAAGGCCTTGAGTTTTCCCAAGCTTTAGTGGCCTAGATCCCTTGTCTCTTCCAAGAAACTTATCAAGGTCTTTGATTTCAATCTACATAATAAGCAGAATACATTTTTTTCAATAGATGAAAATCTTAGAAATACATTTCATGCCTTATAGTTTTCATCATCTTCAAGAAGGCTCTCGTTGTAAAAATGTATTGAGTTATTTGTCTTCTCCTATGATAGAGGCTTCAATGTTTCTTCATACCCCATGTTTTCAATGCCAAGTCTTTTCTAGACCTCTAATAACTCTTATTCTATGGGAGTCGCCTCTTTTCATACTCCACAATCTAATCAATACATGAATGCAAGTCTATGGAGCTACCTTGAAAATTATATCCCTTAACATCAAGAGTTACTAGTAGGCATAGTTCATAATTTATGAAATCCTTATCAATCTGGCTCCATGTTGCAATGATAGCTAAGCAATAATCTTCTCTAAGACCAAAAAGGTATTGAATGTCATTGAGAAATATATGTCTTTTTTTGTTGATAAGATAAGTAGGAAATATAGGGATACAATTAAGGGGGCCTTCTTCAATCTCTACACTCAATTCTATTTCCTTTTCTTCTACCTTTGTGATGTTCTCACTCTTAAACACTACAAGATCAAAACCTTGCACTAGCTGGTTCATGACATCCTCTTGAAACATCTCTACTTTCTCTTCAACCTCTTCATCTATGCATGCAACATCTTCTTCCTTCTTGTATTACACTTTATCTGAAGAAGAATCCTTTATATATTGAAGATTCAAAAAAAAACATGTCTTTTTAGATCAAAATACACTATTATTGACCCCTATGATAAGGGCATTTTGTTTCATGCTTTCTAAATTTCTCATCAATAAGATGCCACCTAGTAAAATTAAGCAAAATTGTCCTACGAGCATTGGTTACATAAATCACATCAATAAAATGAATATAATTGTTAATTGTAAGATGTTCTCACATAATATTCCATGTATACCTGAAGTTTCTCTTCAAGATCTATCAAGAGCTCTTGCAAATAAAAATGAACATTTAGCATATCCCTAATGTACATAAACTTGGTGAGTTACCTATCTTGTGATGAAAATCAAAGAATCTATCATCACTTGAGTCCTCCAATTCTTATTGTTCCATTCCTTCCAGAGAAAGCTTCTTTTTTGGCATTCTAACCCTACAACTTGCGACTGTAAATAAAAAACTCAAATAAGAAAGGAGACCACCACCAAATCTTATGAAATACAAAAAATAAATGGTGAAATCAAGTTCAAATGATTCATCATGTGAAATTCAAGATACAACACCAAGAGGAGAAACACATACAACTATACTCATGTTTCATAAGTCAAACACAAGAAAGTTATTTGCGTTTTCTTTCCCCTTTCAAATGAATTGTGAAATTAGTTGAAGCAAGGAAAATAAGAGTTGAAATTGTTTCTTACATGTTTTGATTTATTAATATTATGGATGACTAGATGTTGTGATGTTGTGCTTTTTGTTGCAATGGTGCATGGAGATGTAGAAGATTCACCATTAAACATGATGACTTTTTGAACCTTAATGGAGATGTGAGAATATTGGGCCCGAAAATAGAAAGCCAATGTGAGATCTTGCTTTAAAAAGAATTGAAAAAAAGCATTTAATAATAAAGTCTTTATTTTTGAAATGCATACCCAAAAGGTCATCTACAAACCAAAAAAGAGATCTCTTTTTTTTCAAGGCATCCCTGGGCTATTTTTGAGGTATAAAGAAGGGGTTATATGAGTACATGTGCATTTAAATGCCATTTTAATAAATCATCTCAATGTTATTTTCCTTAAACTCAAGATAAATTTCACCAATTTATTTCAACTTTTCGAGTCAAAATGCATTTTATCTCTACTTAGACTCATTTGGAATCGAGCAAACTTATCCATTCTAGCAAGAACAACTCCATTCACACAAAGTCTTTTCTTGAATGCTCCAAAGTATCAAATTTGGAAAACACAAGTTATGGGCCAAACAACCCTCAATTTTTTTATTCTTTATTGTTTTTTCATCTCCCCATGTCAAGTAAATTGCATTTCAATTGTAAGAGATGGGGAATACATGGGAAAATATGGAAATAAAATAATGGAGAAGAAATACCTGTTACACTAGCAATATATAAGATGTAAGGGACTTGACATTTTTTACCATCAGATTATAATAACAAGTCTCCTTCATCTTCTCTCCCTCTCTCCAGTTTTCATGGCTTCCTTCCTTCATTTTCTGTCTTTCTCTCTCTTCTTCTATTCTTTCTCTCTCCTTATCACTCTCTTTCTCTCTCTTTTACTTCCCTTCTTCTCTCACTTTTGCAATCTTCTCTCTCCCTAGTCCTCTCCTTAACAAGTGGTATCAAAGCCATAGGTTCTTGATCTAGTTGGCCAACATTCCATTCAGTTATCATTTTTCAGTCACACAGATTTAAGAGCCACAGGTACACAAGTACAAACATGACATGGAGCAGTAGTGCAGTTATCAAGGAATTTTAGACCACAAGGACTACAGTTCTAGAGCATTAATGGGGTCTTGGACCAAGTTTGGAGGTTGGAAGACCAAATTTAGCTGCTCGTGGGTCATTTTTGGCCAATTTTGAAGGTATTTTCCTAAAAGACAGTGGTAAATGGAGTAGAAGAGGGTAAAGTCCTAATTACTTTTCAGGAAGAGTCTTCTCTCTCTTCATTCCCAAGCTTCAGCCAAGCTTCCATGGAGAAAAACCAATTCAGATCTTTTCCCTTCCATATCCATTGATCAAAAGGTTTCTACAAGAGCTTCCCAAGGACTTTGAGCTTCATTCCAAGTAGTCACTTGATCATTTTCACTTTGCCTTGGCTCTTGATCTCTAGTCTTTTCACTTCCATCCTCATCTTCTTCTTTAGCAGATTGCCTTTGCTAGGATCTACCCATGCATGAACTTCCTTCTCATTATGCTCAGCATGCACAAGTTAATTGGATGAGGCACAAACAGTGTAAACAAGCTTGAGGAAGAAGGTGTCAAGGTCAGCAAGCATTTGTTGCTCCTTCACTAGAGGAGCTTTTACATTATCTAAGTGTAAATGTAGTACAACCTTCTTCAGCTACCCATCCATCATCTACACAACTAGCACCTCCACAACTGCAACCATAAATTTTTGGTCCGACTATTTTGAACCAAGTTTTGAGGCTTCAGGCAGCAGCAGCTTCAGCAATAGCAGAGCAACAACAACTTCAGCAGTTATAGCAACAACTTCAACTTCCTCCACAAATTTCCTCCCTATAGGATCCAACAGGTAAATCTATGCCCTCTACATGTCTCGTTCAACATTCAAAATGAGGCATGGCTGGGGTCATTGAGATCCTACCACCATGGCTTGGTGGCTCGTTCTTACAAGTCTTCTATGAGGATGGAATCTTCCACTGACAAAGAGGAGGAAGAGTTTTTCGAGACCCTGGAAGACATCCAATTGTCTCCATCTGTTGATGCAAAGGCACTACAGGGGTAGTAGCAACAGTAGTTGCGTTATGCATCACCCTAGGAGTTGTCACAAGAGTGATCTAAGGCTTCTCAAGATGCCCTTCAGATCTCATTTTCACTTCATGTGGATCAACAAACTCAGCCACCAGCAAATTGCCAAAAGAAGACAACCATTGCCTGTCATACAATCCATTGCAAGTTGTGATTGCTTGATCAACTAATGAATACGTAACATAGCAATGTGTTTTTACCTGATCCATCCAAAAGTCCACAGCACAACCATACTCTATTAGAAGAACTTTAATTGCCTTTAATGTGAAAGGATGAATAAATCTCTCAATTTCGAGTGATGTTGTGGGAGGACGCTTTGGTGGAGGAACAGCTCGAGGCTTCGCATTGTCACCGTTGGCTGTTGAATCTACCTTAACTACAGGTGGCCTGGCTCTTGATGTTGCAAAGATTTTTTTTTTTTACTGTCGAGCCCACACACAGTGTCTGCAATGGCCTTGGCATCTTCCAACCAATGAACTCTAGTACTCTCATCCCACTAATTGGGAAGATTAGCATCAATGCCTCCAATTTTTGCAGAGAAGTTCGTGGAGTGAGGAAGAAGGCCTTCACCACCACAAGGAAGCAAGTTGCCTATCTTCGAAAGCACTTGTAGGGCCATTGGACTGTAATACAACCTTTTATTCCTTTGAGCTATTGTTGGAAGTTGCAGAGAAGGGAGTTATCAAGTGAATCAACCTGAAAAGGCATCATTTTATTGAGAAGACAAGCAAGTTGTATAATTTGAGCCTTTCTTGGAGTCATATGAGGGGAAGAGAAAAGATGGTTTCCTGTTTCATCGAATATGTATTAGAGCATGTCCTGAAATTCATTAGTACAAACAAGGACAAGAACAGTGTATCTCTTGTCTGTGTAAAGATTGGTACAATGTAGAAGTTGAAAGTACGAGACATGTCTTTATAAGCAACGGTTATGTTGTAACACCAGAAAGGCTTGTTCAAAGATTCCCTAATGTCACCTCTATTACTCTCTAAGGCAAGCCTAGATTTGCAAAAGACATTACCACAATGTTGTCATTAAATGCTGCACTAAACAAAGCATCATCTGCATTGGAACAATTGGAGCTCTTCCCAAGATTTCTTCACATTCATCAAGGAATCTGAGAAGATTGCTATCCAAGGCATTGATCAATTCAAGTACATGTGCTTGGGTTGCTGAAACCATAGTATTGAAGGAGCTGTAACATCTTGTGTTTTCCAATGATCCAGAGCCTGAAGTTGATTTGCAGGCACAAGTACCCTTTTGAAGAACCAAGATATTGACTCAGCACTGATGTATCAGATGTATTTGCTTATGTATAGATGTATTATTAGCTGCAAATGTATGGAAAAATAATATTGAGGATGTATTTGCAGACATGAGAATACATATGCAATCAATGACAGTGAATACAATGCTTGGAATGTATAGGAGATGCCTATGCATGGGAAAATTATGCTAAGAGATGCTTATGACATACTCACTTTTGGACTAAGGTTGCAAACAGTAAATTTGGATGACTGGGCAATCTATTATGCCATTGGGATGACCCTTCAGTCATGCATTGACAAGTTGATCCACTGCAACCCCTTTCTTGACCCCCACAGGGTGTTGTAAGCAATTTGCTTGCATTTATAGAAGTATACCTACTCCCAGGAACTAAGGTGCATGTCTGGCAGAGTGCCCACAGTTCCTACTAAGGGCCTTGATCAGTTTTTGAGGTTTAGTTGGACCCTGCAAGATACTTACAAGTCAAAACATGCCTCCTATAGGTGTAGACAGGGTGCTAAACTGCACAGTAATGCAGTACTTTTCCTATTACAAAATTTTCTATATAAAAATTTTGAGTACATACTTATGCTCAATTCAAAGAGGGAATCCTTGGCTTCGACTTGAACAAAAATATAGTCAATCAAAGCTTCCTAGCTCAAATTATAGGCAAAGAAGTGACAGATGATCTAACGGGACTACACCTAACCATGGTAGGGAATAAGGGAAAAACCAAGGCCAATGAAGATGTTCGGCAAACAAATCAAGGATGTACAAGAACCAAGGATTGAAAACAACCCTAAAATGGATTACGAGGAGTATCCTCACGATATGGGAAGCCTCAGTGCTCTTAATGACACTCTATGCAGGCATGAGACAAGGCATAATCAAAGACATGAGGCTATTTTGGAAAGACTAGAGGTTGTACTTGCAGGCATGGCAACAAACATAGAAAATCATACTGAGATGATGAAGGAAATGCGTCAAATGAGAGCCGCCATGGACACACTTAATGCCACTTTCTCTAAGTGGTTGGAGATTCAATTGAAGAGAAAAGAGCAAGAAGATCGAGTCACATGTACATGCCGAAAGAACCACCTTCCCATCAGATAATGCGAATTCTCAAGGCATTTTAGGAAGAATGGGTATTCCCAATAGTAGCTTTGAGCTTGGCGAGCCTTCTCAAAGGCAAGAGGACCCATTGGGGAATGCATCACGATGAAATTCTCAGCTTCCATCAGCCTCCATGCCTTTAGCAAGGTTTGAATGGTCTTTTGGCAGGAATCACTCTCATAATAGTGCTATTTTTGACACTCAAAATGATCAATTTCAGTTGAGACAGTTTTGGACAGGCCACTCCTGAACGAGAGCTGAGAGATAAGATTATCTTCTCCAAATTTAATGGCCAATCCTCTTCCTCGGCTGAATTGGAAGAATGGCTTTCAAAGCTTGAAGACTATGATATTTTGCCAAGAAATGATGACCAAAAGATCCACTTTTCCATAATCCACTTGGAAGGATTTGCTCATATGTGGTGGCAGTATATCAAGAGAGAAAATCAGCAAGTTGATACTTAGGATGCATTTAAAGCACTTATGGTTCAAGTTTTTGTGTCTCCCATAGAGAAAGAGAAGCTTGGCGCGGCAGTGGTATAGCTTAGGGTAGCGTGGCTTGACAGTTTGGGACTACACAAATCAATTTCTTAATCTCACGATGTATGTTGAGTCCATAAGTGATTATGCAAAGCTACATAAGTATATATATGGCTTGGATCCTCAGTTATTTATCAGCTGATGTTTCAATGCAGTCACCTTCCGATTTGTTCAAGGCTATTGAATTGGCTGAAAGATACTCCCGTAAAGTATTGTAGGGATACTTGAGTTCAACCATAGTATGGACAGCAAAGAGGCTTGTCTCAGCCATCTTTTGGGCAACCTAGAGGGCCTACACAATCCAATTTTGGATAGCAACGAGTTATTGTAAGGCAGGGCTAGTTTGGGGCTAGTTATGGTGGTGTGAATATGCCATTTAGCACCCCTAGAGTTCCCATGTACCCAACCTTCAATGCCTCAAGGCAAACCAGTAACTTCAAGGTAGCAAACAATGGTAGGGCTGAGAATAAACAAGGGGACATCAAGAACAAGAATGCCTCAGCCTTTAGAGGTCAACGATCCATTCCCATGGAAATGTACAAAGAAAGGAAAGAAAAAGGGCTTTGTTTCAAGTGTGGGGAAAAGTACATACCTAAACATGCTTCCAAATGTGCTTATAGAAATGCAAAGGCAAGATTCCAAAGTATGTTGGTATTCAAAGACTCAGAGGATGACCATGAGGATGCAAGTGCCTTTGTAATCACTGCTGAAAATGATGAGGTTGATGAAGAAATTGGGCAAGAAGAGTTCTTTGACCCTGCAAACACCTTTCCTTTTGACCCCGATGGTCATGTACGTGTAGATATGAGTGACAAGAATGACTCACATGCTGCTGCCACTATTTGTACTATCTCCTATGGATGAAGAGGGTATCATCCAATACGTTCCGAAGGCAGTCATAGGTCAAAGGAAAAAGAAGTTGCACTCAAGATCAATCATGGAATACTTGATCAAATGGCAAGGATTGCCCCTTAAAGAGGTCTCTTGGCAACTAGCTTCAATCATGGAAGAGTTCCCTCATCTCATGGATACTAACTTGGCTAAAATGTAGTCAACATGTAGCTTGTCCCAGTTCAGGCAGCCTACAAACAGCTCTCTGTTCTCAACCAAATTGGATTCTAAATTATGCACAGCATTTAATGCCATACATGGGCTGAAATTACTCAAAGTAAGCTCCATTTCTATGTGACAAACTCCTCGATTGGACTTACCTATCAAAAGTTATTGCTACAGATTTACCACAACAGGATCCTGTAGTATTGGACAGCAGGTTGTCCACTGTCTGCAGCACTCAATTCCTCACTGAATATGGGTCAAAATTGGATTTTTCTTATTCCCCAATCATTCCCATAAATCATATTGTATCTATGACCCAACATACATACATAACCCCCACATGATTTATTGAATAACCCCTTGTAATCATGCAGCAGAGTAGTACTCTAGAATGACTTGCCTTGCCCTATTTTGTAATAAATGTCCATTTTGTTTTTTAGAGCAAAAACCTTTGGGTGGGGATGGAATGTAAGAGATGGGGAACAAAGGGAAAAATACATGAATAAAATAATAGATAAAAAATACATGCTACACTGGCAATATATAAGATGTAAGGGACTTGACATTTTTTGCCATCAGATTATAATAACAAGTCTCATTCATCTTCGAGACTCCCTCTCTCCAGCTTTCATGGCTTCCTTCCTTCCTTTTCTTTCTCTCTCTTCTAGTATTTCTCTCTTCTCGTCACTCTCTTCTACAATCTTCTCTCTCCTCTTTCTCTCTCCCTAGTCCTCTCCTTAACATCAATATAGAAGTATGTTATTTTCTATCAATATTTTCAAAAATCTTGATGTATTGTGCTCATGATGCATAAAACACAAAATGTGGTCTATTTTATTCCTCATGGACACTATCTTTGTATTTCATACATCAATTTGCACAAGATGTCATGTGAAACGTGATTTAGTCCTTATTTGTCCCTTCATTAGCTTGTTTTTGTCATTTTGTATATTGTGTAGAAGAACTTGTATTTTCTAGGTGAGTTTGTGTCTTGATTTTCATCAAAGTTGATAGGAAAGAGAGTGTGTCATATGCAATGTGATAGTGTGAATTTTTTCCTCTTTTCAAGTTTTTTTTATGTTTCATATATTGATATTAACATTATGGATTGTTTAATAGATCGTTTGATTTTTTTTACTATTATAGTTTGTGAAAATAGTTATGGTTAGAATCAAATTTTCTCTAGTATTTATCATGCAATTACCAATAATTGAGAGAAAAAAAAAAGAAGATAAAAAATAGCACGAGAAAAAAACTCCAAATTTTACATGACGCAAAATTGGGTGCAATTTTTCCCTATGCATGGGTGAGAACCTCCCCCATGCATGTATTTATAATATGGAATTAATCTTTGTGGTCAAAATACATTGAATGCATCCTTTTTGAGTTCTTACTTTTTCTCACCTTGCACAACTTGCTTTTATGCAAATAAATCAAATATACTCTATTCTAATAGCTTTACATTCACAAATAATATTTTTTTCTTCTCTTAGAAATACATCCAAATAAATCTATTGCACATGCGCACATGTGAAGTCCTTGTGCTAAGAGGTGTATCCAAAATACAATGTTTTTTATAACATTTTTCCACACTGTGAAGTGCATAAATTTCACACATCAAAATATATTCTCCAAAATAATAATTTCATTTAACTTTGTCTAATTATTTTCTCACCACAACACAAAACACATTAGTATCCTTCCATCTATCTAGCTAGTATAATGCGACTAGTATTGCACATATGTGTTTGTACAATAAGTCATGGATTATGCAATAAATAGATAAAATCCACAATAATCTAAATAATCTAAATTTTATAGATTTTTTATAAATAAATATAATTACATAACATTTATTGGTGTTTAAAAAGTAATTATCCCTATTTGATAACTCAAAGAAAAAATATGCAAGGATGGCTAACCACTTGCAAGTGCTACCTACTGCCTCAAATTTGCATCCTATATTAGTACTACATCCTATTGTAAATCTACATTGTAAATTTCTAAGTAGTGTTTGCCTCTTACAGTGAATCTACACTATACAATTTCGTGGATTTCACTTGAAACACTACATCCTACGTGAATCTCTCCTCGCGAGATATTTAATGTGATTGTGAGTGGTAGGCATCAATTAGATTGTGATAATATGGAGTTAGTGTTAACTTCTAAATCCATTGTGATTCTTCCACAAAATGATTTATGTACTTGACTAAATGTTTACGGTATTGATTTTGTGTTCGGAGTAATATAGTCATGGTCAAGGATTACTTCAAGAACTAAATTTCAATATCAACCTCTAACAAAGGAGGGTCATAAACTACAAGAGTAACTGGAGGTGTTTCCTTGAATGGTTTTACCAAACTAATGTGAAAAGAATTATGTATTTGCAAGTGAGGAGGGATGCACAATCTAAATGCATTCTTATTAATCTTGTGAACAATATAAAATGGACCATAATACCTTGGTGCTAAGTTAATTTTCAGATGTCGTGTAATGGATTATAGCCTCCCTTTTTTAATTCTCAACCAAACTAAATCGTTTTGAAATTTAATAGCCTTTCACTTGTTATTATCTTGAGCTATATTAATTGGGATTGCTTAATCTTTTCAATGACTTCCTTTAAAACTTTTTTATAATCAGTGACCAAAGAATCAATAACAATGGTTATCATATGGATAGGCAATTTCTTTCCATAAACTACCTCAAAAGGATCTTTTCCAATAGCAGAATGTGGGGTATTATTGTAAGATTGTGCTATACTAGAGTATAATCCCAAGTTCTACAATTAGTTGCTAACATCTTGAAGTGACATGGATTCATAGTTATCAACATATACATAAATTGATCATGTACATATCAAAAAAATTAATTTGTTTATGAATTTTTTTTAAATGACCACACACTCTACAAGCAATGACTGTTAAGTAGAGATAACCACAATCAAGGTCAACACAACTAGACTCAAGTAAATGGTAATTTTCTTGATAGAGTCCTATCAATGAATTTTAAAGCACATCAACTACATGTACTCTCATATTTTTATCAAGTGAATGTACTAGGATAGTCATGTGATTATGTTGGCAAATCAAATGTTTTAAGCCGCCAAGGACTACCATCCCTTGGAAGAATAACCAAAAGCACCACCAAGCAATGAAGGCCTAACTAAAACATGTCACTAAGAGAGACTTAAAAGATTGTATCTGCAAGATCATGCTCCATATACAAGTGTGCATCCCTAGGCATTCTCTTGGCTACTCTCTCTACCAACAAACCATGCACAATACCAATGAGAATACAATATATTATCAATGGTGAGAGGTCCTTCTTCAATCAAGCCATAATTTCAACAATACCTGACTTGAGTCCCATAAACCATGCCATCATTACTTCTGTGATTTCAATCGCTTCATCCCTCTTTAAGAGCTTTCTCAAGTCTCTTGAACTTGCATCTGAACTCGCATCTGAATATTTGCCATATAAAAGAGAATTCAATATCTAAAACATACATATGAATCATGGCATCAAAGGTTTGAATTTCAACTTTGGAAACATGATTTAAATATACACTTTTGATTTTATCAAATCCAAGAAAATGATGTGAAACAATATTTTTCATTGGCCTACAAATTAATGCATTTGCAACAACATTAACATGACCTGACTATACTAGACCATAGGGTGCAAATTTTGAGTAAAGGAAGTCCATTTAATGTGTCCATCTGAAATTAAAGATTGATTCAATAAGTGCTTTATGCCTTGTTGATAAGTTTTTATAATAACTTTGGACCCCATTAGATAAAGTTTCCAAATATCCAAAGTATGAATTACACTAATAATTCTTTATCATATGTACTATTGTTTTGTTCAAAAGGTTTGATTTACTACTTTCATAGACAATAGGATGATCATTCTATATTAAAATAGTACATATACTTGAACTATGAGCATCAATGACAAGAAGAAAGAAAAACTAGGAGAAATCGAACAACTAAGGGATAGGTGCATGGGTCAAAAGATATTTCAAAGTATCAAAATATTTTTGCTGACTAGGGTCCCAATGAAAAATAATATTATTTGCAACAACATAGTCAAAAAGGAAAAGCAATCCGGGAAAGATTTCTAGGATATTTTTATAAAGCTCAACTAATCCTAAAAAAGATCAAAGTTCATGCACACTCTTGGGATTAGGCCAATCTTTTATGGTTTGAATTTTCTTAGGATCAACTATGATATCTTTAGCAGAGACTATATGACCCAAATATTCAATTTGATGTTAAAAGAACAAACTTTTATTAAAACTTCATACAAGTGATTTTTGTACAATAAATCAAACACAATGCAAGATGTTTCTTATGCTCCTCTTTTGATTTATTAAAGATAAGTATATCATCAAAGAAAACCATTATAAGACCTTGATAATCCAAAAGAATTCTATTCATCATTTGGGAAAATGTGGCTAGTATATTAGTAAGACTAAAGGGCATAATGATAAATTCATAGTGACCAAACTCTATATTAAATGCAATATTAAATACATCATCTAAATCCATGTGAAATTGATGATATCCTTATTTAATATCTATCTTGCTAAAAATTTTAGTTCCTACAAGTTTATCAAGTAAATCATCAACTCTAGAAATCAAATACTAATGTTTAATAGTCACTTCGTTTAAAGCTTGTTAATCAATGCACATCTTGTGTGTTTTAGAGCTTAATAATCAATACACATCGTATACATTTTATTTTTAATAGTCACTTTGTTTAGAGCTTGATAATCAATGCACATCCTATACGTTTTATTTTTATTTTTAACCAACAAGATAGGTGCACCAAAAGGAGAAGAACTAGGACAAATTAAACCCTTATCTAACAATTCAATCATTTGTCTTTGAATTTCTTTTTTATGCAAAGGACTATGTCTATATGGTGCTTTATGCGATGGAGTAACACTAGGAAAAGTTCACTTTTTTTTATCTTATTCTCCTCGAAATGGGGCCAACTCAAGTTGGATAATCATCTACAAAACAATGTTTATATGAGTCTAAAACTTTTTTTATGTGGGTGACAATGTAGAAGACTTAGACTTTTCAACTTCAGTCACAAAAATCATGCATGCCTTGTGTTGCTTTCTAAGTTCTCACTTAGCTTGTTTATGACTAATTAATTGAAACAATTCAATTTCAGGTAGTCAGAGAAATTGTTTATCCTTGGAGTTCAAAAGTTATTGTGTGAGCATGATCATCAATGGCAAGGTTAAATTGATGTATGAAAGGTATACCAAGGATAATGTCTGATGATTGAAGAAGTGTAACTAAGAAATCACTTTTTTCTTTGTATTTACCCATAGAAACTTTTAACCTCTTGATTTCCCTTGTTTCATTGTATCTAATGCCTCGAAATGTAGATTTTACATTGTATAATGAAGGATTAGTTTCTAGTTACAACCTCCTAATCAATTTTTCCAAAATAAAATCATGAGAACTATGATCGTCATGCAAAATAGTCACATTCGAGTCATGCACAAAACCTTTCATCTTTAATAAAGCATGTAAAGATATAGATGTACTTGATTTTTTGTTAGTCGTTGCTTCTTGCGGTAATATATCAGTAGTCCAATCAGGGGTATAATCAAGTATATCCTCAATATAGTGCAACTAATTCATACTTTGATTATGGCTAGGTGGTAAGGGAACTCGACAATCCAAATGATAATATCCAAGTTTTACACAACAATAGCAAGTAAATTTGGCCTTTTTATTTTGAACATTAATATTTATAGTTGAGGCTTTACCTTGTTGTTCAAAAAAAAAAGGATACCTTTGCACATTGCCGATTCATGGTCGAAAATTGGAAGACCTATTAGATGGAAAAGAGTTAGGGTGATAAGGCACAAGAGGTTTCTTTTGGATGCAGTTATTGTTGAAGAAATAGGGTATATTGAATTGTTGACCATGAAGCATATGGGTAATAGATTAGAATTCATTCTTAGCAGCATGAGCATAAGAAACACTTTCATGAAGGGAAGTAAGTTTGAGAGAATTTAGTTTAACTTCAATACTAGATTATATACCATCTTCATATTTTAGTTGCAATGCACTCTCAAGAACTTCCTCAAGCATGTGCAATACCAAAAGCTTTTACTAGAATCTTTCTATGTAGATAGAAACATTATCACCTTCTTGCCAAGATAAATTAGATCAATTTACCCTTGTGCTTAAAGATGAAACTAAAATGGGAAAATTTATTCTTCTTCTCAAAACTCAATTTATATGTTTGATCAATCAATGTTGTGGCAAATAACATTCCACCAAAGCAAAGCTTTATCCATCAAATAATTGGTTGCGCACTTGATTTTATCTTCTTGGGAAAAACTTCTTCATCAAGTAATCATCAAACAAGCCCAACCAATAAAAAATAATTTTTCCACCAAATTTAGAAAATTTAAAAGACTTATGGGTTATTTTTTGGTCCTTCTTAATTTGTTGTGCATCAAATACATCCTTCAAAATCTGAGTAATATGATCATCTTCATTTTGAGCCATAGAATTTTGTTGATATTCACACTCATGAAGCCCTCTCATGAGCGTGTTCAAATTATGTTAAAGAATATCAATTTTTTATCACAAGGAAATTTTCAAAAGAGGTGATTCTATATCCTCCATATTAGCTTCATCAATGTTGGAAGGACTCAATATGGTAGAAGAAATTTGGTGCACAAGAAAGAGCCTTTAATAAACATGTTATGTGTGAATAAACCTTTGAAGAATCCATAATAATAAATTCATTGCGTATGAACAAGCACTTGAGTACAAATTAAGCACTCTACGTGTGAATAGAAAATACTCAAAAGTTCTTTCATGCATAAACAAAGGCTTAAGAATAACTTCAAGAATGCTAGAAATAAACAGGGAATGCCATTACATTGGAACAATACCTGTAGAGCAAAGTGCCATTGGTATAGTGGGAAAGGGATTTATGAAGTAACCCCATCTCCCTTAAAATCAGTCGAGGGTTGGAAAGAAAGAAAATTATAAGCTTTAAGCTTTTAAACTAAAACTTTTGATAAAGCTTGTGAATCAAACTGATTTTGGCGCACTTGATAGGATAAGGCGACAACTAAAAGATGACATAAGGTGGAAGCTTGGTAGAGTGCATGCCATTAGAACAACATCAACAATGGCAGACTAAGAAACATCTCCACCTCTAGGTCAAGTAGATATAATCAGTGTTGAGAATCCCTCTTTATAGTCATAAGCCACCTTAGCTTAATAAACCACCAAGTGGTTTTGCCTTACCCACGTGGTTTGAAACCTTGACTAAGGTCAATAAACCTTTCAAAACATCTTCATTCCCAAGGAATGAAGGGGTGCAACAAGGACAATGGTGACAAGATAGTTTTGTCCTCTAATCCTTTAAACAAAGTCTTTGACAACCAGCAGAGAAAAAGAAGGAATGTGTAATGATGAAGATGATGTAGATTTCAAAACATAGATGGTGGCTCCTCCTTGATGTTGACATGTAGACAAATCACCTTACTTTGAGATCAATGTTGTTAGCCTTCACCAGACAATTGCCAATAAATTGAGAGAAAAAAATAAGAACAAAACAAATATCGCAAGAGAAAAAATCAAAATTTTACACAAGATTAAGTGCAATTTTTTCCCATGCATGGGTGAGCACCTTCCCCATATATGTATTTATAATATTGAATTAAGATTTTGTGCTCAAAATACATTGAAAGCATCCTTTTTGAGTTCTTGCTTTTCCTCACCTTGCACAACTTGCTTTTGTACAAATAAATTAAACACACAATCAAAAATAATATTTTTATTTAATAATATATAAAAATAAAATTATTGCACATATACGCATGCTAAGTCATTGCACTAATAAACACATCCAAAATATAATATTTTTTCATAATGTGAAATGCATAAATTTCATGCATTAAAATATGCACTCTAAAATAATAATATCGCTTAACTATATCTAATTATCTACTCACCACAATATAAAACACGTAACTATCCTTCCATCTATCTACCAAGCATAATGCGACCAATACTACATGCATGTGTTTACACGATAAGTCATGCATTATTCGATAAATAGATAAAATTTACAATAATTAAAATTATTTAAACTTTATGATTTTTATAAATAAATATAATTCCATAATAAAAAGCTACTATAAGGAAGCAGAAAGTTAATCCTAGGTAGATTTCTCAATCTTGTGAGATGTCTATGGGATATTAAAAAGGCAATGAAGGCTCTCAATAATGTAGATTCAAAACTGCCATTCCAAAGACTTGTTAGGAGATTTGTGTTAAGCATAGTTTCAAAGTAGACAATGAGTACTCTCAACTGCATCCAGGAGGATGTAGATGACTTCTTAATTTAGTTTTTCAAGAATACATATATCTATGTTGTCCATTGATACTCATGAACAAGGACATGATTCTAAAGCTAGTTCTTGAGAAGGTTAAGATATAGATTCTCCAAGGTTTGAGAGCTAGATCCTCTTACACATGTATAGACATACAATACTCTAAATGTGCCACCATGCAGGAGGAAAAAGGCAAACGTACGTTTTAAAATCAAGGATATCACATATGAGAGAGATATGAGACTACATGAGATTGAGAAAAAGGATACATGAGAACAAGTAGAGAAATCGAGGGAGCATAAGAGAAAGAAAGCAGAAGAAAATGAAACTGAGCAACTAGAAGCATTAGAATATGAGCTCTCTGACATACTTGAGGAGAGTAATCTAGTAGGCTTCAATGCATATTGCTTTTTACATGGTGATATAGGTGAAAGAAATAATATTATTACTTTGGACTCAATGTATATTCAAATCCTCTAGGATAAAAAGAGATAAATAAATGCCTCTATTATTCTTGTTGAATTGAGATATAACATGCCAAATTAATTTATTCTTAAGAATGTTATTTTTCTAGCAATAATTTTCCTCTATATAATCACTATCTTATTTCATTTCATAGGTGTATAAAATATGAACTTCCTTTCAACATACAACAAAAATTGAGGTTCTTGATCCTTCAATCTCCCATTACATAAGGAGAAATAAGCTCGATGCAAGTAGATTTAAACATTGATTGAATGAAATTGACTATAAACTTTAGTGCTTCTTTTGATTCCATGCCATGAAAAATAAGTGGTTTTGTATTTTGTTTAATTTCAAGAGTGTCTATTTTACTAAATTATTGACCTATGATTATTTTTTGTTTCCATTAGAGCTTGATTGCAATAGGTTGTGTTGATAAGCAATTATTTTCATCAAGTCTTTGAAAGGAATCCGTGGAAATACTAAGATATAAATAATCCAAGGAGTCCTTGATCATTTAAACTTTAAAAAATTTAACTCTAAATTTTATTATTTTTTAATATGTAAGTGTAAAATTTTGATAAAAGTGCTATAAATATTTATTCATGTCTTTCAATCTACTTGCACAAATGGAATATAGATAAGTTGTGATAAGATTTTGATCAAAATATATCAAGATAGTTGACTCCATAAGTTGCCATGAACAAGTTGCATAATTTTGCATTGTGTTGGTTGTCAATCCCTTATTAGGATGTTTTTGCATGATTGAAGGATAATTGCGAATATTAGAAGATTGGTTAAGTTTATTTATCTTACCAATTATAAACTTATAAAAATAATGTAAAAATACTTAACTTCAAGATAAGGTTTACACAAAAGATAATTCATTACATTATGAGCAATTTTTTTCAAGTATATAATCACCAATTGCATATAAGAAGACCAAGGAGACAAGGAGGCCACATAGAGTGTGGAAGTAGACAAGAAGAGATGTCCATAACTATAGTTACTGAAGGTGTGCTCTTAACACCAAAGGCAACCAAAATATCAAAGAAAAGCAAAAGAACTCCTCTAAAGAATGTTCATCCTTCTAAGAGAAGTCCTCGCAAAAAGAAATAGCTTTTGTATATTACCTTATAAGACCTCACGTAAGTAAATCATAAAGAAAACAAATATAAATTTCATGTAACATTCAAACTTGTATTTATATTGAATGTAAAGATATCTTTTTTGCAATAAACTTACATTATATATTTTTCTCTCCTCTTTGGTATCTACAAAAAAATATAGCATAGATGTTTAACATTCAAAAAGTGAAATCAAATATAGACTTGCTATATATAATTTGATGTAAAAACGTATATGTTAATTATTGAGTTTGAATGCAAATAAACGAGATAATTCTCTCTCAAAAAAAACATTTTATATTTGTAACTCTCATTGACAACTAGACTTAGCAAAGACCATTCAAATCTTGTAAAATTAGGCAAAGAAAGAAGGGATATTACTCCCCATTGGCCATGCTATATAAGAACAAATATAAAAAGTCATTAAAACATATTATGTTCTTTATGAGTTGTATTTTTCACCTACCTTTGTATATTTCTTCTCTAATCAAACCATATATAATATCAATACTATCAATAATAGACTCAATTGGCTACCATTTCTCAAGATTATAAGGATATATATTTATTAATAATTATAAAAGTTATCATATTAAAATATAATACCAAGTTTATTTTTTCTTTTAACATTGAGAATGAAATACTTACAATCTGGTCTATACAATGAAAGATTTGAAGTTCTAAGTTCCAAATGTAACTCTCTGTGCATAAAACATATTATACTAAAATCTTTTCCATACTATTCTTGGTTGCTCCAAGTCTAAAATCTTTAATTCTACCCTTCTAAGAAAATATGAAAAAGCTCTCACATCTCTATCTTTTCATACATTTTGCTTATTTGGATAGAAATCCAACTATCTTTGCTAATAATAATAGAAATCTGTCATCCATCTGTTCGAAATGAATTAAATACAGATATTGATGTGATTTCAAAGCTTAGGTACCTAGTTAAAGGTTGAATTTTAGTATGGGGGACAGAAAGAATGGAGAGAGAGACATAAGCTACCACATAAGAAGAAAAGTGACAAGAAGAACAAAATATGAGAGAATATGAATACTAAGCTTTTACATAATTTGAATTTAGATTGAATTGTCATTACCATACAATCCCATATATAGCATGAATATTAAGTAATCAAGACCCTATGTCATTAATATAAAGGATATCGTAATCACAATAATAATATGTTAAAATTAAATATTCATAATAAAAATTCAATGTAATATTATATTTATATCTTTTTATAAAATATTTTTTTTGCTTTTTCAAAAATAAAATTTCTATTACAAATACTTTGCTCCTATTGGTCTAGAGCACTCTCTCTCTACACCCTAAAAGGTATTTTCAAGACCTCAACAAACTCCCCTAATACACCTTAAAGCTTAGTATGAGAAGATACATGCATACTTAACTGTACATGGTTTTGAGAATAGTCTAACTGAGAGTACCTAATATATCAAACATAAGAGTGATATACATATAATCATTATAGTTCATTGATAATATGCTACTCACACTAGTCCTACTGAGACACATTGTTGATTTTAAGATTGATTTGAGTTTAGCTTTTGACATATCAAATTTGGGCCTATTCCATCATTATTTGGACACTTGATTCAAAAAGAAAAAATTGCTTTGTATCAAACAAAGTATATTAAGACATTATTAATAAGATTTGGTATTGAGGATTACAAGCCTATTTAAGGTCCCTTGGAAGTACTCATAATTTGAAAAAAATTATATTCCAACACCCTTTATAGTCACCATAGCCATGGAGTGTGCAACTCCTTCAACCACCTTCATGTGCACCACAAATAGAAAAGCAAGCCCATCCAAGATGTCCAAGGATGCAACAGCAACAGCATGGCTCTATTTGCTACCAAGAAATTGTCAAAAAACCAACTCGAAATAGATGTCAAATTTTGAATGACCATCCACTAATCAAATCATAGAAGTTTAATTTGTCATAACAAACTTGTGTGGAACTGGTTTGCTTGGTGATTCATGGCTTGTACTTAGTTATATGAGACTAGCATGCTTATCTTGTTGGGTGAGTTGGAGGATGTGTCGAGCTGTTGAAACCATGGTATCATTTTCAAAATTGCTTCCATGTAACAACCTTTATGATGACTTCATCTGCAGACCGTTGCAAAGCAACTCAATAACCACATGGCCTATCACCATCAAGTGAAATTGCTCACAGATCACCTGTGTTGCCAGGCCTTGAATCACTTGACAAGTCCAGGCTTAGATAAGCAAGTATCAATTCACTTCACTCAATATCTTCCTGGTCTCTCTGACCTCTGAACTAGCATATCCATTTGCTACAGGCACATGCTTACATTGCATACATTTGCCACCTGCATTTCCTTCTTGTCCATTTTTTACCCTGACTAACAAGTTGCCTATCTTGAGACACCAACTCATAACTTCTACAAGCTGAGATCTTTTGCCTTTGCTCTGCAGTCAGTTGTGAAGGAGACGCCCTCCCTTGCATCGTCATTCTCAACTTCCATGATGGATGCACATGCACTTTGATACCAAATAAAAATTTCAAAAACAGTGCTCTTAATGACCAATCACTAAAGCTGTCAGGTAGAGTACATGTATCATGTCTACTGATGCGCCTTACACACAAACAGTTGCCCACCAGCAGGGAAGATGTAACCATCAAAATGAGATGTACTGATGCACCTTACACACAAATAGTTGCCCACAAGCAGGGAAGATGTAACCATCAAAATGAGATGATGTGTAATTCATCCTCCTCGACCTAATTGTCTAGCATTCCTTATTGATTGGTTGGCTGGCAGAATAACGCACAGTGGATGGAGGGCTGGGTGGTGAAGGATGTTAAAAGGGGTAACATCTTGGACAATTAAAATAGTCCTGATAGAACAGATCAGAATATGCACATAAATGGTGCCACATTAGACAATTTCTCAATGTAACTGTCTTTAATTGTGGAAGTAAGCAGGCTCGCTTAAGCATCATTGATTACATGCAGATCATGACATGATTACTAATCTAAGGCATGAACAATGTCAGGTAGCACATCTTATTTATGAAGGCCAATTCTCCTGAAAATGAAATGTACATGTAGTGTAGGGGAACTTGAAGAACTAATATTACAAACATGTTTGCAAAGACAGCTAAATTCATACTTTACAGTTGTTCTAAGACCCTTGTTTTGCTGGTCAATGTAACAAAAACACCCTTGTCCCCATATTACGAAGAGACTTGTAGAAACAGATGAACTTCAGAAATCCAACAATAGGGGACGTGCTTCTCAGGATTTTCTTCAACTTCATTTGACCAGAAAATACACAAGTAGAAACAGAGCAACAAAGGCTGCAACTAGTGTCAGCAAGCCTCTTCCTGACTTTGTGTCAAATACCTGATGTCAAAAGATCATGTTAGCTCTCCCTCTCCTTCTCCCTCAGTCTCTCCCTCTCCCCAATCTCCCAGAAATTTCACCAACAAAGAGCATAATCACAATAAGTCATGAACATAAAGTATGTATGGGCACACTATTCTTCTGCAAACCATTGCTTATACAGAGGCTCGTCAACATAAATGCTTATACAGAAGTAAACACTAAAAACTGCATTCTAGAAACAGTAAAACCTTACAGACATAACACAAACACAATTCAATCATGCATACAATACACTTGAATAAAACTATTGTGTGAATGACTACGTAACTGTAGAAGAAGCCAACAATGATGTGAGGAAGTATCACTAAAAACACATTTCAAAAATGGGCAGAAGATTGTCAAGTCTCATCTACAAAGACAAGTGAGTTTCGTATATCCGTATGTGTTTCTTTAAAAGGTTGATTCTTTCTAGCTCAGAAGCTGAGCATGAGGTGACAGCAAAGTAGGATGCCTAAAAAACAACCCAAGGAGAGATGGACACATGCATGTATGCAATTACAAACAAAGTATCTGCACTCCAGAACAAAGAACAAAGAAAGCAGCTGCCCTTGTATACATCCCATTTTGCTTGCAAATTACAGCCGTACTCAAGCCCAATTGAACAATGGAGCTCAAGGTGCCAATACCATGCATGTACCAAACTAACTTCCCATGTATGGTATTTCGTGGATAAGCAAAGAGTAGATGCCGTTAGGCAGCAGACCCGCAACCTTGCTATCAACTAACTTCCTAGTCTGCAATGCGGATAAACATACTGAGTCCTGTTACTGGTACCCCAGCATTGCATCTGGCCTTCATGTCCAGATGTTTTCACAAACTCCATTACAATAAACACTCCAAACTGCATATCATAGAATCTTCCACCTGCGTGGAGCTGAGGAGAACACGTATTCACTGAAGCCTGAACTAGAAATCTACAAATCATGAGATGGAAATGCTCAAAATTCAAATGTATGCGCCCCATACAAGATATTATGTTTAACAATCAAAATATTCATTTATGCTCATGGCGAGACGTCTCAAGAAAAGTAGAATCAACAAACACTTAAGGCTGAATATTTTCATAACAAATTACATCCACAAACGCATAAAAGAGATTGAGACAAGTTCAGAGTTGAGGATGGGCAAATCCCACCCCTTGAAGAAATGTATTTCTGCTCAATCTAAGTCTCTTAGGGATGAGCTCAGAAACAATCATGGGAGTGCAGAGAAGTCTCTCTCTCACAACATCATGCAAAAGATGGACACCTGCACACATGAATCACATGCATACATTTGGTATGTACAAAACAACTAAATTCTTTACAAGATGAGAGTGGGAAAGGAGGGAAAGTCAAACTTTCTTCTTTTGTCCACCAATACATTGACATGGCTTCCTTCAAAGTCCCGAGGTGGAAGAAGAGCTTCAAGGAGGAGATGTAGTAAATTTACAAGTCTACTATCTTGAAAACAGTAAGAGAAGACAGAAATGAAGATGTTTGATGAAGTAGTGGAGGATCATATGTAGATGGCTATGAGCAACTTCAGGGCTATCTTGAATTGTGTACAATAGATTACAAGAACGAAAAATGAGAGAAAAGCAACTCTTTTTATGTGAAAGGAAGACTCAAGTGCAAAGAGAGAAAGTGGAATAGCACAAAACTGTTTAGCCACATGTCATGAAGTGAAACAAGTGGAGGGAAACTTGGAAGTTTGAATGACAAGTGATTCCTTATTTGTGAATTTCCAAGTCTACTATCTTGAAAACAACAATAAGAGAAAAGGACAATTGAAATATTTGATGAATTGGTGGAGGATGATATGGAGATGGTTATGAGCAACTTCAAGGCCATCTTCAATTGTTATACAACATATTATAGTTTTTTTTCCTTACAAACTTCACGAAAAATGAGAGAAAGGCAACTCTTTTTATATGAAAGGAAGACTCGAGTGCAAAGAGCAAATGTTTAGCCACACGTGAAGTGAGACAAGAGGAGGAAAACTTGGAACTTGAATAACAAGTCATTCCTTCTTTGGCTGAAAACTATCAACAATAGAAACAATCAAATTTGGTAAGGATTGTCAAGACACATACTTGAATCTTTTTAGAAAGTCGTCCTCATTTTTTAAAAGTTAGCATCTTTAAGCCAATCCAAGGCTCCTAAAATTCAGAAATCCCCAAAATGGATATCATACGAAAGCTCTTTCAAGTAATTTGCAAAAAGTTCTAGAATATGAGATTTCTATATAGAGATAACTCAACTTTCAGCCTATACATACACATTGCAAAAACTTTTCATAATCAAGCCGTTTTTTTTATTGTAATGGTTTATTCTGGTAGATTTAGCCCACACTCTAAGGCGTTAATCATTAATGTGTGCAAATTTTGTTTTCGTTTTTTGAGCCAGGTGCCTAATCAAACTCAAAGGCAGAACGTTGTGCCACTAACTTATACTTTCGCTACTTCCTTCACGACCAAGGTCCTTGGAAGACTCCTCCCAAGTGGTGGAGCGTGGGTAAGCACCTAGCACCCCACTTCAAGGGAATGTGTGCAAATCTAACCTTGATATCCTTGAGTTCCAAACACACGTCCAATTGGGTCATATAAATGGAAGCATGCACTATTCTTCTTCAAGCCCACTACATGTTGAGAAATATGCAATCACACCCATGTGACCACCTCTTTGTATGGAGCAATAGGGCAAGACACAAGCAATTTGCTAGAAAGGATGCTTGAAATGCAAGATGCTTGAATCCCATAAGCACAATGGAGAAAAAGGGAACCATCATGAGCCTATAAAGTGATGTACCTTCTTATCATTCAAGGATGGAATACAACTGTACTTTGTCGTTTCAGTCATAGTCAGTGTCATACTCAAGATTGTGTTTATGAGTCCAAGCTTTCATCTTGGAACCTAATTCACTTGAGTAACAATTTGTCTCTTCAGTCTATGTCGTCATGAACATTGTCTTTGTGTTCCATCTGCCATAGTCATGCTCTAATTCCAACATTTTCAACATGGTATTAGAGCCCAGTCGGGCATGGCATTGCTCCTCCAGCACCACTTCACCTCCACCTAGCTTAGCTTGAGCTCATGACTTCATATTCAGCTCCATTCCCACTTCCAGCTCCACTCAAACTTCTTGTCTGTCATAGCCAAACTCCTACTGATCATGATCCTCCAAGCTTGCATTAGTCAATGTCGCACCACTAATGTTGTTGCAGTAACACCCTCCAACTGGTACTGATACTAGTAGTACTACTAACAAAACCAACATGGCACGGCTACATTGATAATGCACGTATGGCCAGACAGCTCTGTTGTGGGAGCCTGTGCCGGTCATTGCTATAAAGCCATACCTTCATCCAAATGCAAAGGGAGGGAACCTCACATGGGACATCAACCTTGCCTCGGCAACATCAGGCTTCTACAATCAGACAACACTCAATTTTAATGTGGCACCAAATGAAATGGTTCAAGCAATACAAGGTGAAACTAGGTGGTGTTGTGGGCAGCAGCAAGGAGAAGTCTATATTGGCGAATGCATTGTATGTAGTGAGGGCAAGCTCAAATGATTCTGTCAACAATTACTACCTCAATCCCCTCCAATCTCTCTACAACATCACTTGATACACAGATTTCCTCTCTCGCCTCATTACTGCCTTTCTTCAAGAGTTGTACAATGAAGGGACTCGCAAGATTGTAGTCGTTTCATTTTCTCCATAGGGCTGTGTGCCGTCCCAGATAGCCCTCCATGGAAACAGCTCTACATTGCTCAACAAGCGAAAGGCTTTGTATGTGCCCTTCCTCAACCAAGTGGCCACACATGCCAATATGAAGTTGCAGTCTCTCATCTCCACTTTGCAGAGCATCCTCCCTAGAATCAATCTGGTCTATCTTGGCAGCTACAATTTGGTGTTTGATGCTTGCCAACACCCTTCCAAATTGAATTTTAATAGGAAATTTCGAGTCACAAAGTAACTTCTTGATCCTTATGAAACAAAATTTCTTCAAGTTCAAAGAGTTATTATATTTCTTCAACTTCTAGGGAATCTTCAATAATGGGTTTGTCTAGTTCTAGTCACAACTAAAGCAAACTTACATAGAAAGTATTATGTATTTTCCAATGAGCATAAAGCTCAAACCTGTAAAAAACTTCATTTGTTTTGTCAATTACCTTGAAGGATCCAAAGTTATCGATTGAATAGCTTTGAAAAAGATAATGCTTTATGTTTGATGAGCACCCTATTTCAACTTTTCTTAATCAAATTTTAATATTATCAATTTTGATTAGACATATGACCATTTTCAAATATTAATTGTCTAGTGTCATCTTCATTTGTCAACTTGCTTTTTTACTTGCTCTTCGGTTGCTTTAATAGTTGCCTAAAGTTGCTACGTTGTTGTTTTAAATCTAAAGGAAACTTATCAACAACAATCCTATCTTCAATCTAAATGAATGGAGTAATCACTTTACTATGCATGATCTCATTTGGAGCTTTCCATGTGAATAAGTGCATAGTATTGTTATATGGAAACTCTTAACAACATAAGATATTTCTCTCATTGTGACACATATTCACTAGCATAAGCTTTTAATACATCCAAAAGAGTAATATTTATCACTTTTAAGTCCTATTTGGATGAACGAGATATGCAAATGAAAGCAATAGAATCGATTACTAAACTCTGATAGAGATAAAGAATAAAAATAAGAATGAACTTAATGAATGGAAAAATAGGCCTTGTGATCCATATATTAAAGTATGAGAAGATGAGCATCATAGTACCTCAAAGCGGCATTTCGAGCAATCCATCCTACGAATAAATAAGTTTACGTACAATTTTTTCACACCTTTTCTCCTCATCTTCTTTGCACACTTCGCTTTGTTTTCTATTCATCTTATGGCTTTGAAATTGAGTCTTAAGTTTTTAATATTTTGTTGTTTTGAGTCTTAACTTGTAAGTCAATAATAAGTAGTTTATGTTCTTCAATCACGTAATGATTATGTATGATGTCTGATATAAATTGTGACATGTTCAACTTCAAACTTCATGAATTCCATCATGTGACACGAAGACTTGAAGTTTTATGTAAATTTTGGATAGATATTATTATAAGCTTTGATATATCTAGATACCTATGTATTTATTTTTAAATAAAATCCAAGACTCCTTCCCCTATTTTCAAAGCTTGTCAAAACTCTAAAACTTTGATTTTTGCCATTTTCCTTTCTCCCATTTTATAAGCTCTCCCATACTATGGTGAGTACAAACTGCATAGGCTATGGCCAACCAAACAAATGATCTCCAATCTCCCTCTCTCCACAAGATACAAGCATACAAGATAATGGCATTGGAGAGTGGAGAGGACTCCTGTATATATAGATGAGAAAATGAGGCTCAAGGCATCAAGTTGACTAAAAATAGGCCACCCAACTATCCACCAACCACCCTCCAAAATGCCCAATGCAAGTCATAAAATCCATGAAATATACAAAATTAACACTATCATGAGGACATGCATTTTTGCAAGCCTCACTTAACATGTGGATTAATATTTAATCACATGTGTAAATAAATGTTACACATGTGATATGCAAATGAGGTTAATGCAAATTAATAAACCCGGGACCTAAGGGAATCATCGGATGTCAAAGGCAAAAGTTGCAATTAGTTATGTCACACAAATACTAAGTGATATCTAATGCCCGTTATTGATCAAAGTCATGTATTTGGCCATAAGTGTCCATTCATGACACTAAAGATGTGACATTTGATGGTACTTAACACCAATCTAATGGTCAAAAAAGGCACAAGGACACTCCAGAGACGAAGTAGCCTAGCCAATTCAATTATTGGTTGGTTAGTCAACCAGTTTGGTGAGCAACTCTAACTGCAGTGGATGTGCTTTAGTCTTCGAAATTGAATCATCTCCCCCTTGTTTGCAAGCTTGAACAAATTAATCTACTGCATTCTCCACATGTAGATTGCAATGTTTCAGCTGATTGCAGCCTTGCCATTGGTCTCTTCAACACCTGTAGGCTATTACCCATGTGCTGCAAGACCCTCCTGGAGCTTGCAAGGTTACCAAAAAGGGTATCCACTTGTCTTATCAGTCATAAAGCAGCTGATAGAAGCAGAAACATAAGGCACAAAGAAAGTACACGTGTAGAAACCATCATCTTTAGAGGAAGGTAAACATCATCATCATTCTGCAGTCAACACCATCACATCCCAATCAAGGATATTAAAAACCCAGCCTTTGAAAACATTTCTCCACGACTGCCACCAATCTGAGGCCACATCTCTCAGTATAGCAGCGCAAACAATAATTTGATCTTCATGGAGCCTTCTGTCCAACATCTTTCTCTAAGACCCCAATGCACAAGATCAAGTAGTATTCTAGCAGTTTGAGAAACTACTAAGGAACAGGGAGGCTGGATGCCACCAGGTGGTCACGGCTGCATTTTATATTTGAGAGGACATAAATTCACATCTGCCAGCATAAACCTAAATACAGCCAGCAGACACAATTCTAATGGCATGGCCATCCAGCAGTGTAGTGATGCAACAAGTTAGGGAGTAAAACTGCACCCTAGCAATTTTCACAACCAACACATCTAAACAAACAGGCAGTCACCTTTGCAGTCTTAGAACCTGTCCTGCAGTAACATAATTTACTAGGAATACACATCCCAGATGATGACCCAGCACATACTATGATGTATTGTGATGCACTACAAATGATAATCCAGTAGTCATGTGTTAAACTCCTGGACATTATGAACACCTGTGATACAAAAAGAAATTAACTCTTGCAAGGAGATAATTTGCAGTTCACATGCATGAAAAATGAGTGACTATGCATGCTACATATACAGGTAAGAGTATAAAGACCTGAAGGATCACCCTTATTCTTCGTAATGGCCAACCATCAGATATGGGTATAAATCTGCAGGAGTCAACATTGTATCTACCTATGACTTTGGGAAACATGTGGTTTAGCTAAGCAATAGTGCAAATTGCAATGTCGGCCTCAAACAGCTACTTGAGCACAGCTTCCTTTTCCCCTTGTTTCAGCTTCAGTACTCAAATTATACATTAAATTGAATGTTCTTTGGTCACAACAAATGAGCTGCTGAAAGGCTCACTCACCTTTTTAAATCTATCAACTGTTCCAGCGAGCATGCCCCTTGAAGAGTCCATTTGGTTTCCCTGATTAAAGATAAAAGGACTTCATAACTGCCCTTGTGAGTGAAATATAGACAAACAAACAATGATAAACTTGATGTACTGACCATCCAATCCAGCACTTTATTTTGGGACTCAACTTCTTCATGTATATCAGTTGTTAACTGTACAAAAGTGCAAATCAAGTGGTCAGGACCTCCCAATAGCAGGGCAACACAAGTCTTGAAGTTAGTGAGAGGATTTAAACATACCATCTTCAATATGCTCACTCTATCTTGCAGTCCATCTATGTCTTTGTCATTTTCTTGCTCAGAAATTTCAAGAGATGCGTACGATGATGAAGCTCTGTTAACACCTTCTTCTAGCCCATCAAACAGAGCAGATCTCCCACCGCGATAATCCCTAACAAATGCCATCATGAGTATACGTTACTTCAACTCGGAACAGGTGTCACTAGGCCTCTGAATACCAGAAGTTGATTGAATGATGCTAGAACCACAAGATCTCCCCACTACAATACTACCTGTTTCCGATGGCCATACATACTAAGACGCAAACAACATACTATGATGATTAAAAGACCATGCGTTAAGAGGTAGTAACTTTCATGGCCAGGCCTTGATGTTCAGCATTTCCCTGCAATGGATCTACAAGAGTACAAGACTGTACGTTCAGAGGTAGTAACTTTCATGGCCAGGCCTTGATATTCAATACTTCACTGCAATAGATCTAAAAGTTCTTCATCTGCCAAAAACCCTAGGAGATGTGTTTTGGATCTCCGAGGGCGATCTTACGGGCATTTTTATAGCATTTGATGCGAGAAGCGCAAGGAAACCCTCGATGTGAAACCTATTTATTGCATTGGGATTCCGAAGGAACTCTATGACGTTAGAGACGTGCTAAGACCGAGAAGAAGCAGTAGTAGTAGTGGTAGTACCTGCGGGAATTCATGGAGGGCCTGACGACGGGCGCCTCAGACGTTGCAGGATCGCGACCAGTATTTCCAAGGACGAAGAGAAGACAGATCAACCCGAGTATCGCAATTCGGTGCTGTTCTGAGTTTGTGCAACGGCAGATGTGTTATCCCGCGTCATACGACGAAAATGATGAAAGCATTCAGCATCATGGTAAGGTTTTAAGTGCTGGAAATATTTCGTCTTTTTATTTACAAGCTTTGAGTGGCAAAAGAATATTATTATCAAACCAGCTCTTGGTTCGAGGAGTCGGTGACATTTCGCAAATTACTAAAACCACCTTTTCTTTCAATTGTCCACACCTACCACCGAACCTAAAAAGGTGCTTACAATCTTTATTTTATATACTATCTATAGTATATATTAACACTAGGCGCTCAGCGCCTAGACTCGCCCATCGGGGCGGGTGCTGGACGCATGGCACCCGCCCTTGCATTCTCTTTTTTTTCTTGTGGGGGAGGTGGAAGGCTGCCACGTGGCACCCGCCCCCCACCTCTCCTTAACTAATAGTATAGATTTTACACATGCGGAATGTTGGGCTACGAAGCAGTAAGCGAAGTAGCTTCGTTCAATAATCCATTTCTCTTTCTTCTTTTCCCTTTTTGTTTTTTTTTTTCCCTTCTCTCTCTCTCTCAATTCTCTATACATAATTTTCTCTCTCTTTGCCTTCTATTTTAGTTTATTTTCTCTCCTTTCCTCTCTCTCTCTCTCTCTCTCTCTCTCTCTCTCTCTCTCTCTCTCTCTCTCTTTCTTTCTCTTCCTTCCCCCCCTCAACCCCTCTTAAAGTATGTAAATTTTATATTTCCCCTATCTATAATTTTCTATCTTTATGTTCATATTCTCTCTCTCTCATTTTATTCTCTCTTTCTCCCCCCTTTTTCTTCTCCTCCCCTTCTTTTCTTCAAAAGACTATTCCCTTTCCTCCTTTTCCCCCCTCTGTCCCTCTTTTTCTCTTTCTTCTTCTTATTTTCTTCTTCTCTCTCTCTCTTCTTTTTTTCTCTCCATGATTTTCTTATATATATATATATATATATCTCTCTCTCTCTCCTTTTTTTCTCTCCATGATTTTCTTCTCTCTCTCTCTCTCTCTCTCTCTCTCTCTCTCTCTCTCTCTCTCAAAAACTGTCCAAAAATTTTTAATTTAAAAAGTTTAATGTGTGAGATATATATATAAATTTTTAATTTAATTTTTTTTATTTAATTAAAGGAGAGGGAAAAGAGAGAGAAAGCTTAGGCCCTACACATAAGGGGGAGGGGGGGGGAGGGGGGGGAGAAAGGAATTTAATTAAAAAGGAGAGGGGGAAGAGAAAAGGAGAGATTACATGTGAGAGAGAGGGGAGGGGGTTTTAATTTTAAAAATGGAGGAGAGAGAGAGAGAGAGAGAGAGAGAGAGAGAGAGCCTAAGCTCTACATATGAGAGAGAGGGAGAGAGGGAATTTTAATTAAAAATGGGAGGGGAAAGAGAAAATGAGAGATTACACATGGGAGAGAGTGGAAGGGGTTTTAATTTTAAAAATAGAGGTTTGGAAAAGTGGATAGGTTCGAAAAGCCCTCAGGAGGTTCGAGGGTTCCCAAACCTACAACTAAAATAATATAGTAGTAAGACTAGATGATTTGTGCCTAGATTCTTTCAACATTTCATGCTAGCGTTCTCCTAGTGCTTCACATTGAGGTTCAAAAACATGTTTTATGTGGCAAGAGGATTCATGGGAGATTGTTATAAGGAACATAATCCAAACTTCGAAAGCTTTAGCAACTTAAACTAATGCAATGTTAAATGCACGAAAATGCAAAACATATGGGGATGTGACATTTATTGATGTATAGAGAGTAGAATACTAAAATTAACATGATCAAGCCTAAACTACATCTCTAAAGAATCCTTTATGACCATTTCTCAAAGTTTTTAAAAAATAAACACATTTAATGGTGATTTCTATTCACGTTGAGCTTATCATGGCATGCATATTATCCTCACCCATTGAGCCTATCATTCAATAGTAATTTCTATTCACATTGAGCTTATGATAGTCTACATCTTATCCTCACATATTAGGCATACAATATTACACAAATTTAGCATCCCATAAACTATATTGAGAACTACTACTACTACTCCTCCTACTCCTTCTCCTCCTCCCTCCCTCCCTCTCTCTCTCTCTCTATTAATAATTAAAATAATTAACTATATATATATAGTTAATTAAAATACACTTATATATCTTTCATTAATATTTAATTATCAATAACTAATCAATAATATTATTGTATCATTATCCATATTAATTATTATACACGTAATCAAGTACATGAAAGTATTGCGATTAATAATGTATATGTTATAACTATCATTAATATAAATAATATATAAAATATAATTAAATATAATAATAAATTAAATAATTAATATTATAGCTTATAATTATATACTAATATAAAATACATATATACTTTAACCTATTTATTGATTATTATATACATATGAGCTATATATCTTTTATTAGCAAGTAATTATTATATGAATAGTTAATAATTAATACAAAATCAATTATGGTAATGTATTAGTAACTATAGTTAATATGTATCATTATATCATATATATAGATATAAGTATAATAATAAGACATATATTTATACTCATATGTATTATTATAATATATTTTATAGATATTATAATAATGCATTCTAATCTTGTGCATATATGTGTAAATGAACAACACACACATATTTCCTTTTTCCCTCTTTTTGTTTTTGCTATGCACCGTGTTTGTATGTGTTTATGTGCATGTGCGTGCACCTGTGTGTATGTTACAATAAACCTAAACAATCAAGAAATTTATCTTTAAATTGCAAGTGGTAGAAAGTTTACAAACGCTATATGCTTATTTTTTAAAAAATTTGCTTAGATAAAGTAGAGAAATACATTGAGTATACCGAATGATCCATGGAGTTGAGACCAAATAACCAAATCCTTCGAAAGAACATAGTACATAATAAGATGTGAAGAGGTTGCATCATGTTATTACCTGTTGCAAACTGGCTAGGTAGATGATTAGTAAGGACTAATGCAAGGATACATGTGTTACATGTATCATAAGTACAACCTGGTCACCATCCCTTTCACTATATCTAACTATATATACACATTATTATCTATTGGATCATACACTTCACAAGCCCAACCATTGAACCTATTCTACTTGTAGATAGTGCCAAGCCAACTCCTAAGTGTTGCTTAGGGATTTAAGTAAGACTTAAACTACAAAGCCATACTTAGGTGTTGCTCGGGGATTTGACCAAAACTTAAACTATGAAGTCATGTTGCATGTAGGAGGAATTGGTGGTGAAATAAGGGCCATCTATGGTGATAGACCAACTATAATGAGTTTGAGTTATTAAGATAGGCAATAAAGTTCATGCCATTGTGTGTAGTGTAGCCAATGTTAGCAATCTCACCAAAATCAAATCGAGGAATTTGGTCTTGGTGCACTAGTCGTAAGAAAGAATCTAGCATAACAAATATTGAGGAATCCTTGATGTAAGAGTATGTTGGACAACATGGGAGTGAAAGATAGGACATTTTAGCAAGCTATCCATATTGACTAGTAGCATAGATTACCCCATTGTGCTAAGCCTAGCCAATGGTAGCAAAAGTAGTAGAACAAGGTGGTGGTACATGGTCCTACGAGGATCTTCTAAGAAGGCTTGCCACATTGCTAACATTGAATTATCCATCTCCTTGAATATGAATGCAAGTTGGAATAATATTCACAAGAGAGCTTGCATCATTGTAGACATTGAGCTGTCGATCTTTTCGAAATACAATTGCAAACTAGAGTGATGAAGATAAGGAAGATGAGATATCAGGGGTAGTTCTGATGATTGAAACTAGTTATACGATCTTCATCTTGATGAGAACCATGAGTGCCAACATCTTAAGACATTACACTATGAATGATACACCAACGGGGAGTTGGAATAGTAGTCAGTCAGCACTTCATCTAAGCGTTGACTCCATTATTCTGAAAATGGAACAATTAGGCAATGCAAAAGGTGGTAATATTGGGAGAAATGAAGATGAGGGTAAGAGAAACAATAGTAGGGTCAATCTAGTATGAATTTGGATATTGGCTCATATTGTGTAGCTCAAAATAGTCAAGTAAGGAGATGTAATGCACACTGGTAAGTGCTTGTGAAAGGTCTCACTATAGGGCATGCTGGCTACATTCATTTGTAGGCAAACTATACTAGGGGTAGCTTTTCCTATCAAGAGGGCTAGAGTAGAGGAAAATTAGGCTCAATTACGGGAGGTTATCCATTGTTTCAAAAAGGCCACCATGCCATACATGTAGGATAGCATTCATACTAACCCATCATTGCATACTTAAGTACTCCATATTTGTAATAGGCCATCTAGGATTTTGGTGTTGAGTTAGTTGCAATGGAGCTTCTATGTAGAGATGCAAGTTGAGAGAGAGAAGAGACATAAACACACGATTTGTGGCATGAAAGAGTGTACCTCAATAATGATTTTAGATAGGTATATGTACTATGTACAACCTGGCCCTTACGGGCGGACACGGGCACTGCCCTTTATCCCAACAACCTCCCCCCTAAAGGCAATGTGCCCAAAGGTAGAGGAAAGAATCAGCTAAGTCTAAGTACGTACAAAGATGAAGAGACTATACCTACTCTGCCGGCAATGGGCAAACCTCTCTACTAGAAGACCTTTCATGAGAAGGTTTGCAGGGTTATCATCAATGTGCACCTTGACCAGCTCAATGCTCTTGCTATTAAGTACCTCTCTGATGAAATGATACTTCACCTGTATGTATTTTGTCTTTGCATGAAAGACAGGGTTCTGTGCTAACATGATAGCACTCTGACAATCACAGTGGAGGATAGGAACCTCTGTAATCCCAAGCTCAGCAGCCAAATGTGATAACCATAAGGCCTCTTTGCATGTCTCAGTGGGAAGCCACATACTTTGCCTTCATAGTAGATAGTGCAACACACTTCTGCAACCTAGATATCCAAGAGACAGATTCCCCTATGAAGTTAAGCGCATACCTTGTAGTGGACTTCATGCAGTCTGCATGTCCAGCATAGTCTGCATCGGTAAAGCCAACGACAGACGTCTTCTACTTACTAAAGCAAATGCACAAATCCTTTGTGCCCTTGAGGTATCTCATAATAGCTTTCATTGCTTCCCAATGCTTCTTGCCAGGGTTTGCCATGTACTTGCTAACCACTCTCACTGCAAAGGTAATGTTTGGACATGTAGCAACCATAGCATACATCAAACTGCCAACGACTGAATTATACAGAATCTTGGCCATTTCAACTTTCTCATCATCAGATGTAGGGCTGTCTGTTTCACATATAGAGGCAATGGAACTTCGATTGCTTTCCCCCCTCCATAATGAAACACTGCAAAATCTTGGATACATACTCCTGCTGAGATAGATAGAGTAATCCCTTTGATTTATCTCTGAGTATCTGCATCCCAAGAATATGATTGGCATCACCAAGATCCTTCATGTCAAAGTCGCCATGAAGACTTTGCTTCAATGAATCCAAGGCATGAGTATCCCTGCCAACAATCGGCATGTCATCAACATACAAAACCAAGATAATTAGGCTGCCCTGCTGCCTTCTTGGTGTACAAGCAGTGATCAACTTGACTTCTCTGAAAGCCATGAGACTGCATGAAAGTATCAAACTTATGATACCATTCCCTTGGTGCCTGTTTCAGCCCAAACAAACTATGTTTCAGTTTACTGACCATCGTCTCTTTGCCTTTAACAACAAAAACTTCAGGCTGCTGCATATGTATGCCCTCATTCATATCACCATGTAAGAATGCAATCTTTACATCCATCTGTATGAGCTCCATATCTTCAGCTCTGCAACCAAGCCCAAAATGGTTCTTAGAGTAGTCATCTTAACTACGGGAGAGAAGATCTCATCAAAGTCAACTCCATATTCCTGCTTGTACTCCTTTGCAACTAATAGTGCTTTGTACTTTGGTGAAGAACTAGAAGTGACCTTCATCTTGTAAACCCACTTGCATGGAAGAGTTTCTACCCTTTAGGCAGCTGCACCAAGTCCCAAGTACAATTCTTATCAAATGATTCCATTTTCAATAGCATGGCTTTGAACCACTTCTTATTGTCCAGTCTAGTCATTGCTTCCTTGAAGAATGACTGAAAGGTGAGAAGGATCGAAGCTTGCATGCGAGCTATGGCGGGAGAGCAAGAGCAAGAAAGAGAGAGACAAGAAATGGGAACTCCAACAGTCACAATGTGTGACCGGGCCTTCCTTTATTTAAACTGTCACTAAAAGAATAAAGAATAAAGTGACGTGACGGGCGCCCGCCACCTGCAGTGTGCAGTGGCGGGTACTGTCAGTGTAGTAATACACGGGGCGGCACGGCGGAGGCGCCTTTACCCCCAACAATTTCAAGGTCAACAACTAGACGGCCTAACCATATGGCCTCCTTGCAAGCCTCAGTGGCTGCAACATACTCGGCCTCAGTGGTAGACAAAGCCGTACACTTCTGAACCCTGGACATCCAAGAGATAGCCCCTCCAGCATAGGTGAATACATAGCCAGAAGTGGACTTCCTACTATCTGCATGTCCTGCATAATCGGAGTCAGTGTACCCCACGACCCCTGTATCCTGGCTGCCATAGCAAATACACATATCTGCTGTGCCCTTCAGGTACCTCATGATACCCTTCACGGCATCCCAATGTCTGCTGCCAGGTGTAGCCATATAGCGTGCCACAACACCAACTACATGTGCAATATCTGGACGAGTGGCTATCATGGCATACATCAAACTGCCCACGGCTGATGCATAAGGGATCTTGGCCATCTCGGCCCTCTGCTCATCTGTCTGCGGACAATCGGCCTGTGATACCTTCACATAAGAAGGTAATGGACAGCCAATAGGCTTTACGTCCTGCATGCGGAAGCGCTCAAGGACTTTATGAATGTACTCCCGCTGTGAGAGATACAAAAGTCCCTGATGCCTATCGCGCTTAATGCGCATCCCAAGTATATGTGAGGCCTGTCCCAAATCCTTCATCTCAAAGCTCTTCTTCAGCTGAGATTTAAGAGCATCTAGCTCATCATGAGCTTTCCCTACTATCAGCATATCATCAACATAGAGTACCAAGATAAGCAAACTGCCATCACGGGCTTTCTTCGTGTAAAGACACGGATCCATAGCACTCCTGCTGTAGCCCTGTGACTGCATAAAGGCATCAAACTTATGATACCATTCCCTAGGTGCCTGCTTCAAGCCATACAAGCTCTTCTTCAACTTGCACACTAGGTGCTCCCTGCCAGGTTCTGCAAAGCCCTTAGGCTGATCCATATAGATCTCATCATGCAAGTCCCCATGTAGAAAAGCCGTCTTGACATCCATCTGATATAGATCTAAGTCAAGCTGTGCAACCAAAGCCAAGACTAAGCGCAGGGTGGTCATCTTAACCACAGGAGAGAAGATCTCATCAAAGTCCACACCATGTTCCTGCTTAAAACCCTTTGCTACCAATCTAGCCTTGTATGCCGGCTTGGGGTGTCCAGGGGTACTTTTCAGCTTGTACACCCACTTGCATGGCAAAGCCTTCTTGCCCTTAGGCAAGGCAACCAAATCCCAAGTCTCATTCTTATGCAGGGAGTCTATCTCAGACTGCATAGCCCTCTCCCAGGAGTGACTGACACCCCTGCGCATAGCCTCATCATAAGTGAAAGGCTCTCCTGCATCTGTAACCAAAACATAATGCATAGAGGGCTGAAATCTGTCAGGTGGACGTCTATCTCTAGCAGACCGTCTCACCGCAGGCTCTACTGCCTGTCTAACTACCTGTCCAACATCCTGGCCCTGTGGAGGAACTGCTGCAGGCTGTACTACTGGCTGTGCTGGAGCTTTAGGCTCCTCCTGAAAGATCACTCTGCGGATCTCAATCACCTTCTCAGGCTGCCTGTGCATCTTGTCTTCATGGAAGACGACATCATGGCTGCGTACTATTTTCCGCGCCTGCGGATCCCATAGGCGATAGCCCATCTCTCCTGACTCACCATAGCCAAGGAATATGCATTTAATGCTCTTTGGATCCAATTTACTCCTCTTGTCCTTGGGCACATGGCAGAATGCCTCACATCCAAAGACACGGAGATGCGCATAAGAGGGTGGCTTACCAGCCCAAACTTCCTCTGCAACTTGGAAATCCAATCCACTGGAAGGCGATCGGTTTATGACATGCACTGACGTACTAACTGCCTCAGCCCAAAAACTCGGGGGTAGGCCTGCATGGCTAAGCATAGAGCGCACACGCTCCTGAATAGTCCTGTTCATGCGCTCAGCCAAACCATTCTAGGGTGGGGTGTAAGGGGCGGTCAACTGACGCTTAATACCCCTGTCATCACAAAACTGCTCAAAAGCATGCGAGACATATTCTCCCCCATTATCTGTCCTAAGGCATTTCAGCCTATACCCAGTCTGGTTCTCAACAAGAGCAAGCCATCTCTGAAAAACTGCCAAGACATCGGACTTCTGCTTTATGGGATAAGCCCACACTTTCCTAGAAAAATCATCAATGAAGGTAACGAAGTACTTCGCGCCACCCATAGACATGCAAGGCATAGGCCCACAAACATCGGAATGCACCAATGCCAAGGGCTCACTCATGCGTGGCCTACCCGATTTCTTATGCATAGAACTATTCTGCTTACCATAAAGACAATGATCACACGAGTCAAAACATGCATAATCCAAAGGCGGAAGATACTGCAAACCAGATAACATTTTCATTCCTTTCAAAGACATATGCCCCAAACGGGCATGCCAAAGTGATACATGTGGGATAGAGCCCACTTCCAAAACATGGTCTACTGAAGACCTAGATACAACAAGAGGATAGAGGCTGCCAGCCTTGGCACCTCTAGCAAGCACAAGTCTGCCTTTGGTAATCTTCCAGGCAGAATCCCCAAAACAGACATGAAATCCTGCATCATCCAACTGTCCTGCAGACATAAGACTACGCGTAAGCGCAGGTACATGACGTACATCCCTGAGCAAAAAGGAACTACCAGTGGAAAACTGCAACTGAATATCTCCACAGCCCACAATATCAAGAGACCTGTCATCTCCAAGTCTGACTGATCCAGATACAGTACTGTAAGAGTGAAACCACTCACGGTAAGGCGTCACATGGAAGGACGCACCTGAATCCAATAACCAGCACTGTGCATACATACTAGGTGTCTCAGTCAAGTGTGAAGCATCAGAAGAACTAGCTGCAAGTATAAACTCATCACCACCATCGGACTCTTCAGTCTGCGTGACATTAATTTCCTCAATCTTGACGTTGGACTTCGCAGGTACTATGCTGCGATCAGAGGACTTCTCCTGCACTTTATCTTTTCCCTTATCCTTGCGCTTCTCATTGCGCAACTCATGACACTGTGGTCTAATATGGCCCTTTTTCCCACAATGATGACAAGTGACATTTGCATTGCGTCCACGCGACTTACTACGCGACTTGCCACCACGAGATTTAGACCGACCCTTCTGCGAGTCACGGCCTCGGCCATTACCACGGTCATACCTGTCATTCCTGTCTCTAACTGTCAAAGCATGACTACCACGAGAGGCATCCAAGTTTTTGCGATTCACCTCTTCCTGAAGAAGAGCACTCTCAACATCTGCCAATTTTAGAGTAGCACTAGAGGCACAAAGAGCAGTGCGGAATACATCCCATGACTCATTCAGAGTTCCAAGCAAGAAAAGAGGAGTTACTTCCTCTCCAAAGGTGATATCCTGCGAAGTCAGGTTCTTCAGTATAGCATGGAACTGGCTCAAGTGAGCAGACATAGTCACATTATCCTTCATGCGCAGATCCATAAGCTGCTTCAACCAGTACATCTGACTCGCCGGACTTTTCTTATCATAAAGATTCTTGATCTTATTCCATACATCCCATGCACTCTGTGCTTCCTCAAATACATTATAATGTACCTGTTCAGTGAGAGACAATACAATCGTGGACTTGCATAGCTCATCAAGTTCAAGCCAGTCGTCATTGTCCATAGTTTCAGGCTGCTCCCCACTCAACCGAAGTGGCTTAATCTGAGATTTTTGCACCAAAACCTGCCATATTTGACTCTTCCAGTAAGAGTAGTTGGTACCATCCAACTTTGTAATGTTAAAGATGGCACTATCATGCGAAGATGACGCCATTATGCAGGCTGGAAATGCCCAAACAGTCCAAAACTGCTTGCTGTTTTACTGCAGAAACTGCCCAAAAATGACCAAAACGGGGTCCAAAGGGCGAGCAAAGTGTGCCAAAAGTGGCTGCCCACTTGGTACTAGGTGCGGTACACCAAATCAGGATATTTCAGCATGAAAAGTACACCTCAGTCCACCAATAACTGCTTGCTGTAATAAATTGCAGGTATGCAGTCTAGAGAGCAAACTGTCCCAAAATAGGATCCAATGTCAAGCAAACAATGCTAGGTCCAAAGCCGGCATGAAATGGACATAAGCAAGGCCAATGACAGTGAAAAGAACATGAGCTCAACACCAAGCATGTCAAAATAACATCTGCCAGTGAAAGGCACACCCCCAGACACTCTAGGCAAAGTGTTCATGTAACTGCCAAAACCTGACACAAATAGGTATCTGCTCAAAGAGAAAGATCCAAATATGAGACTCAGCTCATAAGCATCCTGTGAACCAAGAGTACATCAATGCATATCCATAAAGATCGGAGTATGATCCCAAAGTCTCAATGTGTATGTAGCTGCTCAAGACATAAACTGCTCCAAATACATGTAAGTGCTCCAATAGCATGCAACTGTCAAAGGTCAAGAAAGCATGTAAAATGCTCCCACTGGCACAAAAGGCGTACAAAGCGAGCTCAGAAGCTCAAACAACCCAAGAGAAAGCACCAGTGATAAGTGACCCTGTCAATGCATCAAGCGCATCCGAGAGAGCATGACATACATGAAGCACCGGTCGTATTAACCATGAAGCAATACATAAGCCCAAATAAGCTCTCGGTCAACTCAATGACATCCAAATAGCAACCAAGATCAGTGATCAAGTAAGCCGGGAATGCTCAAATACATCCAAATCCAAGCTCCAAATGTCGGTATGGCATACACGAACCAAATAGCATATGTCACGAACCAAAGCATGTAATGCAAAAGCCTAACCGTCAAGCAGAGACATGAGGCATAGGCGGTCCACGAGCATGCCGAGTTGGTCCAAATGCCAGTGAAGACGGAGCTAATGCGAAGCTCAAAAGCATCCCATAATCTCATACATATGCTCCAAGTCGTCCCCAAATGTCAGAGATATCATGCCAAAGCTCAAAGCATACATCCGGTATCGGTAGGTAAGTGCCCAAGCATGTAAAGTACCTTCAGCCCACTGTTATTCCAGCATGTATTTACTGTTCTAAACAGTAGATTTCAGCCCCAAATTCAAGCCAAAATCATGGTCAAACCAAATGCATACATCCCCAATACATCCGGGTAGGAAGTAGACCGCATACGGGCATCAAACAAGGTAACCGGAGTAGAGTATAAGCATTAAATGCCAATGCCAAGTGTGGCTGCCCTGTTTCCAGCACTGTATAACAGTAAATAACAGTCCCAAATCATCCAATATTTCAAGCCAAAATCATGGCATAATCATGTGCATACATTCCCAAGGCACTAGGCATCATGTAGACCGCATACGGGCATCAAATAGCACAACCGGAATGGAGTATAAGCAACAAATGCTAATGCCAATGGTGCTGCCCTGTTTTCAGCCTGTTATGACAGTTTATGACACTCCCAAATCTGAAGAAATCAGCCCCGAAAGATCAAGACCAATACCCAAAGCTTGAATGACATCAAACATGAAGTCTATAGCCCTCTTGATCAAGGTAGAGAGCAAGAAGCAATGGCCAAGTGTGGAGCTGAAGTAGATGAGTGCTCATAGCCTGGAAAAAATGATGCAATCTGCCCTGTTGGTGCTGAACTTGCTGCTGCTCCACATGGGCTGAAAAGGGGGTAATGGGGGGCTCAATGATGGCCCAAGGTAGGCACATACCAAGCCATGAAGGCCCAATGCAAAGGGGAGGGAAGATATGAGCTATGGAGCTCAAGAAGAGTGGCTGCCCTTTGTTCCTGCCCTGTTTCAATCTGAGAATACACTCAAATGCCTGCAAATGCTGAAGCAATACCTCAAGGGCAAGGCCCTGATAAAGCTCAAGAAGGCCAGGATGGAGCTCGGGAAGCCGGGGAGAGTCGGGAGCTCAAGAGGTCGGCTATGGCTGCCGGGATGGAGACCCAATGCGTGAAGCGAGTCGATGCGAAGGTCGGGAAGCACCGAGTCGAGCTCGAGCAAGAGAATGCCAAGCTCTGATACCAGTTGAAAGGTGAGAAGGATCGAAGCTTGCACGCGAGCTATGGCGGGAGAGCAAGAGCAAGAAAGAGAGAGACAAGAAATGGGAACTCCAACAGTCACAATGTGTGACCGGGCCTTCCTTTATTTAAACTGTCACTAAAAGAATAAAGAATAAAGTGACGTGACGGGCGCCCGCCACCTGCAGTGTGCAGTGGCGGGTACTGTCAGTGTAGTAATACACGGGGCGGCACGGCGGAGGCGCCTTTACCCCCAACAATGACGGCTCACTACAGTCAATAACCATGACATAATCTGTAGCATATTGCACACTAGGAACAAACCTATTTGGCCTGACTTAAAGGTCGGGTTGACCTACACAATGAAGGTTTTTCATTTGCTAGGTGTTGGGCTTGCAAATCTGCATTTATAGGTTGCTATCTTGAAATACGGGCCTGTAATCTTGCATGTATAAGTTGCCATCCTGAAATACGAGCCTGCAATTCTGCATGTACAGGTTATTGTCCTAAAATTCTAGCATGTTGTCCTAATAGTTTAAGTTGTCATAACTGCATGTTTTCAAGCTAAAATTGTGGTGTATCATGGGCAATACCTTACTCATCATTTTTAGCACCATTCAGAAGTATTTACAATAGGTATACATTGTTGTCCACTAGGCTAAAATGGCTGTCTAAAAGGTACATCCTCCTTGAAAACAACCCTCTTGACTTCCTCAGTCTTCTCGGGCTGCTTATACATGCGATCTTCATGGAAGATGACATCATTGTTACATACTATCTTTCTTTTTTTGAGATCCCAAAGTCTATACCCCATCTCACCCTCATCACTGTATCCTAGGAATATTCATTTACAGGACTTTGGTTCCAGTTTGTTGCGTTCTTCTTTTCATATGTGCACAAAAGCCGCATAACAGCCAAACACTCACAAATGAGTATATAAAGGTGGCTTGCCCGACCACTCTTCCTAAGGGTCTATCACCCCCAGAGACCTTTTTGGTGACACAGCTATCATAACAACCTCTGCCCAAAAGCCATGGGGTAATGCAGCACGAGACAGCATTGTACGGACCTTATCCTATATGGTCCAATTCATGTGCTCTGCAACTCCATTTTGGGGTGGATTATGAGGGGCATTGAGCTCCCTCTTTATCCCCTTGATGTCACAAAATGCATGAAAGGCTTTGGACACATACTCCCCACCGTTTTCAGAGCGAAGACACTTAAGTGTCTTATTAGCATGGTTCTCAACCAATGTCAAGAATTTTTGAAACCTGTCAAGCACTTCGTCCTTGCTATGAATAGGGTAAACCCATACCTTCTGTGTAGCATCATCGACAAATGTGACAAAGTATTTCTTTCCTCCTAGAGATAACCCTAGCATCTGATATACATCGGAATGTACTAACTGTAGAGGCAAGGATTTCATTGAACAAGATTTTTCATGAGATGTTTGCACATGCTTGCCATAAACACAATGATCACAATGCTCAAAATTAATATAACAAAGACAAGGCAAGTAACCCAAACGAGAAAGTACTTTCAATCCTATTTGACTCATGTCCCACAACTGGGCCATGCCATAAGGAAACACTTGGCTGCTCAGTCATGACAACAACATGGTCACGCACACTAGATACATGGAGAAGATACAAAGTATCACTCTTTGAGCCTCTGGCAATAACCCTACATCCTCTGCAGATCTTCCATTTCCCATTGCCAAAGGTGGTATGAAATCCATCATCATCTAGCTATCTAGTACTAATCAAGCTCTTCTTAAGCTAAGGTACATGCTTTACATTCTGAAGAGTGAAGACAGATCCATGCTAAAATTGTAGTTGCACACTATTAATGCCTACAATGTCACATACATAATTGTCCCCAAGATGGACAACACCATGTCAACCTCCTGTATAGTCTATAAACCACTCACGATGAGGGGTGACATGAAAAGAGGCACCTGAATCCAAAATCCAAGTGTGCATGTCATCATCCGTATCGGCTATCAAAGCATGTGTACTGAAACATGAAGAGACAAAAAGTACATCATTCCCATTGTCGCTCTCATGGCTAACTACATTCACCTCTTCGATCTTTACACTACTCTTCTTTGCAAGTTGACTCTCTTTCTTCTCTTCCTTGCTGTCATCTATCTTCTTGCCCTTCCCTTTCTCTTTCTTCCCTTTATAGCAATCAGGTTTGAAGTGACCCTTCTTGCCACAGTGATGGCATTCAACATCCTTATTACGTGATTTACTGTGTCCCTTGCTATAAGATTTGCCTTTCTGTTGTGATCTGCCTCTAATATGCAAAGCACTGGAAGACTTATTAGATGCATTGTTTTGCCGATTCATTTCTTCCATGAGTAGAGCACTCTCTACATCAGCATACAAAAGCATAACATTAGAATTGCTCATAATAGTCCTAAAGGTAACCCAGCTCTCTAGTAGAGTGCAAAGCAAGAACGTAGCTTTGAACTCATCATCAATATTGAACTTCAAAGCGGCAAGTTGGTTGAAAATGGAGTTAAACTATTTCATGCTCCATGTATACCAAGAGAGGTCAACTAAGAGGGAAGTATCACACATGTGGAGTTGCAATGATATATGGTCTAGGTGGAACATTTTTACTAAGCCCCGCCTATTGCACAGTGAAGTACCACCAATATGCTCAAATCCACCAACCATCAAAGTCCATAGTGAGTAGTGCTTAAGTTGAAACTACTAAGGGAGAGGTAGCGTACTTTACAAGTAGATGCCCTAAAAAATCCAATGTGTATATATACCATTATAACACAACATTCAAGCTATAATATTGGAAATTCAAAATTGCAAATAGGGGGCATGATAAAAAGTAGCACCCATGCTTGGCAATGTATAGTAGCAATGGAATGTATGGGAATGGAGTGTGATTGCATACACACAATAATTGACCCCCGAGTTCTATCATGTGTAGATAGGGAATATTTTAATGTGTAGCAAAATAACTCCTTATAACTATTGTGAGGAGATGGGGAGAACGCCCATCATGATGCACATGATTGCTTTTGATAAGAAACCTATTCTCAAAGCATAATATATTGATGTAATAAAGGGAGTTTACATGGTAATATAATTGGGAAATGCTATGGTTTGGTTGCCTTGCAACTATAGTTTAGTGGATATACACTAGTAGATCCTTATGTGTGGATTGAACCATATTTAGTCCACAAAGAATAATACAACAATATCAATGTATAGGGCTACATACCCATGCTTGCAGAAAGGTGTATCTATGTGTATATATATGTGTATATGTGTGTGTATACATGTGTGTGTTTAATATTTGTGTATCTATTTATGTGGTCTCATAAATGTGTGTCCTCTCTCTCCTGCCCTCATCATTTTTATTTTCTCTCCTTTCTTTTTCTTCCTCTTGTCTCATCTTTCTTCATCTCATATGTGTGCATGTTGTGTACATGTGTGTATATGTATATGCACATATATGTATGCATTGCATGTATATATACATGCATATATTTGAGTATGGATGTGTGTATCCACATATATGGGTGTGTGCATGTTTGTAAGTGTATATTCATTCTCTCTCCTCTACTCTTTTTCTTTCTCCATTTTTCCTCTCACATACATACATACATACATACATACATACATACATACATATATATATATATATATATATATATATATATATATATATATATATATATATATATATATATAGAGAGAGAGAGAGAGAGAGAGAGAGAGAGAGAGATGTGTTGAGTGTGTATGTGTTTTATACATGCATCCATTTGTGTGGTCTCATAAGTATGTGTACTCTCCTCTCTCTTTTTTTCTCTCTTGTCTCTCCTTGCTTTTCCCCTCTTCTTCTTCTTCTTCTTCTTCTTCTTCTTCTTCTTCTTCTTGTGTGTGTGTGTGTGAGGTACACAAATATTTGATCTTTTTAAGGGAGATAGAGTATATATATGGGTAGATTAGCTAAGACTCACTTTGGACATGAGAGATAGTTAATAAACATCTCAATATAAAAATGGCAAAATTACGATTAGCTTACCTTTTAAATGACTTTTAGGTATGTGAGCATTCTACAACTGCCATGTAAAAATGGCATGTAGGGATGGTATCAACTTTCCAAAATCCATTGTGATTATAAGACTATTGCCATGGAAGAAGGGTATCAGCTTCATGAAATCTATTAATTATAAGATATGATCTATTCTATTAGCCTCTGATAGAGCCCTTGTTTCATACCACTTAGTTAAATAATATGTGACAATGAGAATAAACTTGTTTCCATTCTTTCATTTTGGCAATGGGCCCACTATGTCCCAAGCTCGCAAAGGTACGAGTAATAGAAACAGGTTCTAATAACCCTTGCGGCTTCTTGGAGGGATCTTTGGCTACTAAACATTTTGCACTATGTATCTCAATTTTGGCCAATAGTATCTTTGCATGAGCAAAGCTAATCACTTGTGGAAGCCCAAGTGTCCAAATAGAGGATGAGCATGAAAATACTCAACATATCACCTTTGCAAGCTTACTGAAACATATGGTCGCATTTGGTCGCCTAACACAAAACAAAGAAGATTATCTTTGATCATAAATCTTTTCATTGCTTCTCCGTTCCTATTTGTTCTTATTTGAGCCTTTAACTGAGAGATTTTGTCATATGCTTCCTATTAACTGAGCCAACTTGTGATGATTGATAAATAAAGCTTGCACATTTTGAATCTCCACATGTGCTCTTCACAAAAAAATCCACTAAGATTTCATGAAGCTTATACATTTCCTACATGGCAGTCCTAGAATGCTCATAGAACTAAAAGTCATTTAGAATCTATACTATCTTATAATTTATGGATTTTGCAAAGTTGACACCATTCATATGTGGCATTCTTGCATGATGGAAATAGTGGAAGATTCCATACATGAAAGTCATTTTGAATGTAAACTAATAATATTTTTTTCATTTTTATATTGTGATGTTGTTCACTATCTCTTGTGTCAAAAGTTGAGTTTTAGCTAATCTCCCCATACACTCTATCTCCCTCAAAAAGATCATAGATTCGTGTACACACACACACACACACACACCTCTCCTTAAAATAGACCATAGACATGCTCTCGAGTTTCTCTCTCTCCATTTATTAGCGTAGAACATATCTTGTAGGTGTTAATGCACTTCCCTCTTTAGGATGGGAGTTCTATGTTTAGTGTAGAACATATGTAATAGGCATTAATGCACCCCCCTCTTTAAAATGGAAGTGGGCAATCAAAATGCATGAACTTTAAGGTTGCTTGGTTATTTGGAAAGGGAGATGATGGCATTTTGAGCGATGACATCATCTCCCTATGATTTCCTACATATTATCCAAAACATGGTTCTAAGTCTATGCTTAATTTACTTTGCATGTCTAAAACCAATGAAGCTTAGGAGAAGGAGTTGTGCAAGCAAGTGTGATCTTGTGTGTTGTGCTATATCATTTAAGTCCAAAACATTTGCATTCTCTCTCTCTCTCTCTCTCTCTCTCTCTCTCTCTCTCTCTCTCTCTCTCTCTCTCTCTCTCTCTCTCTGTGCTTCAAATTTAAAGGGCAAGAAAGGCTAGTTATCGACCATCATCACCAACTCGAAGGTTTGCTTTCTAATATTCATGATTCCAAGAGGCATATTTCACGGTGGATTCCGGTGGATTCCGTGAGGTTTTACGGTGGATTCCGTAAACTTTTATTACCAGGGCTCATACACAAAGTGGATTCTTTGTGCGAGAAGTCGATGGGGATGCCTATCCTTTTCGGGTGTTTCGTTAATTTAGTGTGTACATGGGTGATTCCATAGCGGGTGATTCCGCAAAATACATATTAAATTAATAAACGTTTATGAGTTTAGAGTGCGCACTCGTGATAAATTAAGGTTAGAATTGATTTCTAACTAATTGATTTATTTATGTAGCTGAAGACTGCTAGGTATTCACTTTTGTCAGTTTAATTGTATTATTTTACTAACGATTGTGAATGCTTCAGTTGATGTGTAGAGATAGCGCAGTGGCAGTGGAAAGCATTGGAGGATATCGTGTATTCGAGTTATCATCTATATTTTGATGGACGTATACCTTAGGCATGGCGCCTATATTTTGTCGCGCCTATTTATCAAGGTGTTGGATATTTATTTATTATTTTTGTATGCACATGGGTGCACGATTTAGATATTTGTATTTGGACATTGTATTGGGTATGCCTAACTTCTTGGGCGCCCGCCCATTAGCTTTATTTCTATTTGGCACTAAAGCAAACTCAAAAGCCAAAAGCGTGCTATTTTGTAATTTGGGCTATTATTTGAGCTTGAAGATGATTAATACATAAAATACATGCTTTGTGGAGCGCTCACACAAGGCATAGGGGGAGATTGCACCCAATTGGTCTCTTGTTCATGTTGTGCATGCTTTCTACATTGAGTTTTGTGTAAAAAGTAGAGTTCTTTTGTTCTTGGGGACCTTCTGACGCTCACTACGCGCGCTTACAACATCCGATCTGTGCACCAATTCATCACTTACAAAATGACAAGTTTGGTTTCTAATCTTTACCGTTTACAATATTGCCATCTGCAACCTTTATATGTGTTAGAGATGAGAGCCTCTCGAGCTATGAAGGCATTCATAAGTTGGAGAAATTTACAATAATAGGTCTCCTTTGTAGTTATGATTGTAAGTTGTTTGAGAATGAACTTGCACTCATCTTTCTCCTTTCAATACATAGTGTATAATGGCATACAATCAAAGCACTCAAAAAGTGATCAATTATTTCATTTATTGAGAAATAATACAAGCAAGAATAGAGTAATTTGGATTTCGAGGTGTTAGTGTTGCCTTTCACATGGAAATGGTGCGCAAAACGGATGCTGGATGCGTACGTAGCGAGCGCCAAAAGGTCCCCGAGAACAAAAGAAATCTAATAAAGCTCATAAAACAGAAAGATAGATTTGCACGACATGAAGAAAAGAGACCAATTGGGTACAATCTCCCCCCATGCCTTGTGTGAGCACGTCACAAGGCATGTATTTATATATTTATTCATCTCAAATCTAAAAAATAGTCCAATTTTACAATTAGCATGTTTTGGCTTTTGTGTTTGCTTTTGTCCAAATAAAGAATAAAGTGGTTGGGCAACCCAAAGCAACCCAAAAGTCGACGGGCTGTGCCCAAATACAATGTTCGATAATTAAATATTTAAATTATACGCCCATGCACATATAAAATAATAAATGTCTGTCAAGTGCTTTAATAAATAAATGCACCTAAATAATATATTAGCGCCATGTCTTTAATGATAAGACACGCACCCATAAAAAATGATAATTTCTTCTAGGTAATTTGAATACACGCTATTGCCCAGTGCTTTCCGACGCCACTATTGCCTGCTTTACACATCAACTGAAGCATTCACAATTGTTAGAAAATAATAAAATTAAATCGATAAAAGTGAATACCCAGCAATCTTCAGCTATTAAATAAATAAATAGGTTGAAACTTTGTCCTAACCTTAATTTAATATGAGTGCACTCTAAACTCATAAACGCCCATTAATTTAAATATGTATTTTATGGAATCACCCATGTGCACATTAAATTAACATGACACCCGAAAAGGACTGGCGTCCCCGTCAAGTTCTCGCACAAGGAATCCACCTTGTGTATGAGCCCCGGCAAATAAATATAGTTTTACGGAATTCACAGCAAAATCTCACGGAATCCACCGTTGAATATGCCTCCCGGTATCATACCCCTCAGGGTGGGATAGCAATTGTCCTCAATTGCTATTAGCTCAATGTGGAGCGAGCAGTGAGGGGTAAGCACTTAGATTACGGGTGTGCATCCATTGGGCTTCTTCAACACGATGATTTTAAATTTAACCAAATACCTAGAGTATCTACAACAGTTCTAGTGGTCATAAAGTCAGTATCTAGAATAGTTTCAGGTTCAAGGATTTTTGTTTCTTCTAACAAATGAGGGTTTTCATAGATAGGGTGAGCATGTAATTGGCCTCTAAAAGGTCGTAATAAACTGATATGAAAAGTATTGTGGATTTTTCAATGTTGGGGTAGTTCTAATTTAAATGCATTGTCATTGATTTTGTGAATGATCTTGAAAGGTCCATAAAATCTAGGTGCAATTTTAACAATAGGGTGTCTCTCAACACTTTGCAATCTTCTCTTTTCAATGTGTAACCAAACATAATCATCAACTTTGAAACTCATAGCTTTTCTTCTCTTGTTAGCTTGTTTCGTGTATGATTGATGGGCTTTCACAATCATGTCTTTAACTTTAGCAAAAATAGTAGTATTTGTATTGGCAATATCATCAGCAGCTTTAACTTTGTTTGACAATGATATAACAGGTGTATACAATCTATGTTCATAAATGATTTCAAAAGGTGTTTTTTGTGTAGCTGTATGTGGTGTATTATTGTATGCAAATTGAAGTAAATGCAAGTGTGTATCCCATGTTTGTGGTTTTGAAATTGTGTATGCATGCGAAAGATCTAATATTGTATTGTTAGTAGCTTCTATTTGCCCATTGATTTTAGGATGAAATGTAGATGAAAAATCAGTATTTGTACCTAAATTAGCAAACAAAGTAGTCCAAAAATTATTGCAAAATCTAGAATCACAATAAAAAATAATAACTTTTGGCAAACCATGGTTAATGAAAACAATCTTAAAAAACAATTGTGCAGCTTAAGATGCAGTTATGTTTTCTTGCATGGAATGAAATATGCTTGTTTGCTAAATCAATCTGCAATAGTCCAAATCATATCATGATTAGCTTGGGTGTTAGGTGGGTGTTAGGCAAACCAGTTATAAAATCCATTGAAATATGTTCCCATGGTCATTCAGGAATTGGTAAAGACATTAATAAACCATATTGCTTACCATGGTGTCGCTTAACTCTTTGATAATTTAAACATTCAGATACAAAGTTAGAAACATTAGATTCCATTTGTGGCCAATAAAAATCTTCAACCAATGTACGTAAAGTAGAAATAATACCTCTATGGCCTTGATATGGGGGACAATGAATTTCGTGCAACACAAATGATCTAAATGGAATAGTTACACACAACCTTTTCTCATAAAACATAAAACCATCAGATTAAGACAATTAATCAATTGGAATCTAGTTATTAGTAGCTAATTTATTCCAATCTGCTTGAAAACTAGGGTCTTGGTCATAAGTATCTTTCATAGGGATAAGGGAATCAAAAGCTATAATGGAGATATTATGGATAGTTGGTCTTCTACTTAAGGCATCGGCAACAACATTCTCTTTTTCGGGTCGATATTGGATAAGTGGATGAGAACTTTGAATTAAAGCAACCCATTTGATATGACAATTAGAGATTTGTGGTGGCTGACTAAGGAGATGTTTGATACTTTGTTGGTAAGTTTTGATCATGAATTCAGATCCAATTAAATAGTGTTTCCATTGACGTAAAGCTTGCACTACATCTAACAATTCCTTATCATAGGTAGAATACTTGAGTTTAGAGGGTTTAATTTTGAAACTAGAATAGGCTATTGGATGCGAATCTTGTATAAGGACAACTCCTATTCCTGATCTGCTAGCATCACTGACTACTAGAAAGAATGATTGATTAAAATCAGGTAATTGCAAAACATGTGCATGTGTTAAAAAGCATGTTTCAATAAATCAAAAGACTTTTGCTAATTTCAGGCCAATGATATACAATACCTTTATTTAATAATTTCATAAAAGGTAATGTAAGCAATGAAAAATTTCGCATAAATTTTCTATAAAAGCTAGCAAAACCTAAGAAAGAACATAATTCATGCACATTTTTAGGAATTGGCCAATTCAAAATTGCTTCTATCTTTTTAGGATCAACTTTAATACCATTAGATGAGATAATATATCATAAGTATTCAATGTGGGTTTGAAAAAAGTCACTCTTTTCATGGTTAGCATATAATTGATTCTCTTTCAATAATTTAAAAACCAAAGATAAATGTTCATAATGCTCGTTCTCATTCTTACTGAAAACCAATATGTCATCAAAGAAAACAAATACACAATGCTGATGCTTCAAAAATATTCGATTCATCATTCGACTAAATGTGGCTGGTGCATTAGTCAAACCAAAAGGCATAACTAGGAATTCATAATGACTAAATTGAGTTCTAAATGTAGTTTTGAAAATGTCAGGTGTATCCAATCATACTTGATGATATCCAAATTTAAGATCTATTTTTCTAAATATTGTGGCCCCTTGTAGTTTATCCATGAGGTCGTCTACCCTAGGGATCGGATATCTATTCTTGGCAGTGATCTTATTTAGGGCATGATAGTGAATGCATATCCTATATGTATTATTTTCCTTCTTGACTAATAGGACATGTGCACCAAAAGGAGAACTACTGGGCCTAATGAGTCCTTGAGTTAACAATTCTTCAACTTGGGCTTGGATTTCTTTCTGTTCAATTTGATTGTCTATAAGGTGCTTTACATGGTGGTTGAGAACTAGGGATTAAATCTATTTTATGATCTTCAAGACATGTAGGTGGTAAACCAAGTGGTAAGTCAACAACAAAACAATCTTTAAATTGTAAAAGAAATTGTATGTGCCTAGGATGCATCCGATTTTCCTTAGCTTCAATTTCATTCACCCATACTAAGTATGATTTGCTACCTTTTCTCAATGCTTGTTTAGCCTGTGTGTGACTAAGCAATGGAAAATTATCAAAGGTGTGCGTTCCATGTACTATAATTTGTTTTCCATTAGAATGAATTTTCATTGAATGTGTGGAATAATATATATTGGGATTATATTTGTGATGCTAAGGCATTCCTAAAATAATGTCACTAGCTTATAAATGCACAACCAATAATTTTTTGCGCTCAACATAATCACCAATTTTAATTTCTAAATTATGAACTTCTTGTGTGCCATAGAATGCAAATTTTATATGATAATGAGTTGGAACAGTATGTAAATTCAATTCTTTGACTAATTTTGTAGAAATAAAATCATGTGTGCTCCCATCATCATGCAAAACAATCTTTTCGTGACCATGCACAAGACATTTCATCATTAATAATGAATGAGGATTTGGCATACCTGGTAAAGTATCTGAAGTAGTACCGATATCATCATCATCTTCCGTGAAATCTTGCATTTATTCATGGTATTCGTCTTTAGTCGCTCCTAAGTAGTTGATGTGAACAGTTGTCTTCTTGGATTGAGAATTCACTGCTAAGTGTCTAGGTTGGTGGTACTTGTAACAAACTTCAGATTTGGCTTTGGGAACATTATTGGTAATGATTGGAAGTTTAGGTATGTTGGGATTTGGCTAGAGAGAAGACTTAGGATTTGAATTTGTGTTTGATGGTAAAGGAGGGGGTCGTGCCCAGGGTTTATGGAAAGAAGAAGGAACAAAGTGATTTTGATTGAATCTTTGAAAGTTAGAATTGAATTACTTTGTACCGAAGTTACTGTTAGTTGGAAATTGTTGTGGTTGCTTCTCTCATCCATAAATTTTATCTTTATCATCATGGGCTAAAGAAATCACATCCTCTAGAGTCGTTGGCTTGAACATGTTCACCTCCTCATAGAAGTGACCAAGCAAACCAGACATATAATTGTGCTTATGGATCGCCTCAAGTACATCTTCAAGCATTCGAAGTTGCAATAAGGCATTCCAAAAATGCTCAGTATATTGTGGAATAGACTCATGATCTCTTTGTTGCAGAAGATCCCAATGTTTGATTGCTTTTTTATGGAATTAAGATGGAAGAAAATTTTGCAAAAATTTCTTTTGAAAAGCCTTCCAAGTAGTAGGACAATCAATACTCTTGCGGACAACAGTCCACCATAACGATGCTCTGTCCACTAAATGGTTAGTGACACAATTGAGTTTATCTTTTTTGACATACTGTTCTTCATGGAAATAATCATCAAACTGACTGATAAAAGAGAGAATAGTTTTTCCATCACATAGCCCATTAAAGTTACGAAATTTGAAATTTCTTTTACTTATCTTGGCTTCTTTCCTAATAGACTGTGCTTTGAGTGTCGCATCGATCGTACGTCGTATAATATCTTCGGGTTGCAATCCATCTTGATCGATAGTGGATCATTGAAGAGTAGTCAGTTGAGCTTGTAAAGTTTGACATGCTCTTCGTTCCTCTTGAAGTTGCATCATAATTAGGTACAATTTTTGCTCCATCGTTGGTTTCGGTAAATCACATTCGGCCATAAAATCTTCCATAGTTTGATCGAACATCCTATAAAATCTCAAACAACCTCACACACTCAAAATCTCATAGAGGGATGAGCGTAGCTCAAGTTTTGGGTTTATAAGGCTTACTTTTTTTTCTTATATGGCTTTTTGCGATCTTTCTTTTTTTGCAGGTATGGTAATTGATAAAGGTCTTTTTCCAATGAATACTTCGTTCGTGTAGACTGCATATAGCAATTTGCTTGCTAGAATTTGGCTCTGTTAGAGTGCATGTATGAATAGGGGCTTGCTGAGGCTTTTGAGAGTAATTCGGGATAAGCTCGGTGTGAATGCTCGCTAAGGAGGAGATTTAAACTTGAAAATTTTAAGCCTTAGTAACCTTAAAAAACCTTAAGCTTTATAAAAGCTTAATGACTCTATCGACAAGACGGCGGCACGTTCTGGGCAGTTTCGGCGACTGCTAGTACATGCTGTCACCATCGTTTTGCTGAAATTCAAAGGGCTTAAGCTCTTTCACTTAAGCTTTTTAAGCTTATTGAACTTTGTTGGGGTAAAGGCGCCTCCGCCATGCCGCCCCATGTATTACTACACTGACAGTACCCGCCACTGCACACTGCAGGTGGCGGGCACCCGTCACGTCACTTTATTCTTTACATTCATTTTTTAGTGACTAGTAAATAAAGGAAGGCCCGATCACACATTGTGACTGTTGGAGTTCCCATTCCTTGTCTCTCTCTTTCTTGCTCTTGCTCTCCCACCATAGCTTGTGTGCAAGCTTCGATCCTTCTCACCTTTCAATTGGTATCAGAGCTTGGCTTCCTCTTGCTCGAGCTCGACTCCGTGCTTCTCTACCTTCGCATCGACTCCCTTCACGCATTGGATCTCCATCCCGGCAGCCATATCCAATCTCCTTGAGCTCCCATCACTCCCCGGCTTCCCGAGCACCTTTCCGGCCTATTGAGGCACCTTCAAGGCATTGATACTGAGGTATTTGATCATTCTTTCAGGGTTTTATTTCAGTCTATAGGTTGCAAATAGCAAGGATAGCCATGGCTTCAAACCCTTGAAGCTTATTCCCCTCATATTGTGCCTTACACCTATCAAGTCTCAAAGAGGCTTGTCATAGGCCTTTGATAGGCCCTTCTTGAGCCCCCCATTACCCCCTTTTTAGCCCATGTGGAGCAGCAGCAAGTTCATCACCAATAGGGCAGATTGCACTATTTTTTTCCAGGCTGTTAGCACTTGTCTACTTCAGCTCCATACTTGGCCATTGCTTCTTGCTCTCTACCTTGATCAAGAGGGCTATAGACTTCATGTTTGATGTCATTCAAGCTTTGGGCATTGGTCTTGATCATTTGGGCCTGATTTCTTCAGATTTGGGACTGTCATAAACTATCATAACATGCTGAAAATAGGGCAGCACCATTGGCATTAGCATTTGTTGCTTATACTCCATTCCGGTTGTGCTATTTGATGCACGTATGCGGTCTACATGATGCCTAGTGCCTTTGGGAATGTATGCACATGATTATGCCATGATTTTGGCCTGAAATATTGACTAATTTGGGACTGTTATTTACTGTTATACAGTGCTGGAAATAGGGCAGCCACACTTGGCATTGACATTTGATGCTTATACTTTACTCCGGTTACCTTGTTTGATGCCCGTATGCGGTCTACATGATGCCTAATGTCTTGGGAATGTATGCATTCGATTTGCCCATGATTTGGCATTGTTTTTGGGCTGGAAATTAACAGTTTTGGACTGGTTACAGCTGCTGTACATGAGCGGGATGAAGCTCATTTGTCACATGTATTGCTTCTCTATCGATACCGAATGTATGCTATGGGTTATGTCATGATGTATTACACTTTGGGGATCGACTTCGAACTCATGATTGTGATTCTGGAATGCTTTTGAGCATCGCATTTGCTCTGTTGTTATTGGTTTGTCATTGGCAGTTTGGTCGACTTGATTGGCATTTGGGCTGCTTATGCCTATTGTCTGTACTTGACGGATAAGCTCTATACATTACATGCTTTGGTCCATGGTTGATGCCTCTTAGTTTGCCCATGCTTGACAGATATTTTGGAGCTCCGATTTGGATGTTTTGAGCACTTTCGACTCACAGAGATATTGACTTTGGCTTGCTACTGGATGTATTGACTTGATAGAGATCTTGCCATTGGGATTATGTCTTGCTTAGTGGTTGCTACATCAGTTGCTTCATGTATGTCATGCTCTTGGGAAGTATATGGCGCATTGACTTAGTCACTTGTCACTGGTACTTTGTCTTGGGTTGCTTGAGCCCTTCACTTGATTGTACGCCTTTTGTGCCAGTGGGAGGATCTTGCATGCTTACTTGACCTTGAGCAGGGATTACATGCTATTGGAGCAGTCTATGTCATTGAGCAGTTATGGATGTATTGAGACTTTGGGATTATACTCCGACAATTGGATGTTGCATTGAGTATATATCTTGGTTCACAGGATGCTTATGAGCTGAGTCTCAATTTTGGATCCGCTTTCTTTTGAGCAGACACCTATTTGTGTCAGGTTTTGGCAGTTGGTTCTATATTTTGCCTAGATTGTCTGGGTGTGCCTCTTACTGGCAGATGCTATTTGACATCTCTCGGTGTTATGCTCATGTATTTTCACTGTCATTTGGATTTGCTTTGTCCTCTTTATGCCGGCTTTGGACCTAGCATTGTTTAGTTGACATTAGATCCAATTTTGGGACAGTTTGCTCTCATTATTGCAATTCTGAAATTTATTACAGCAAGCATTTATTGGTGGACTGAGCAGTATTTTTTATGCTGAAATATCCTGATTTGGTGTACCGCACCTAGTAATAAGTGGGCATCATCTTTTGGCACACTTTTCTCGCCATTTGGAGCTCATTTCAGCAGATTTTGGGCATTTTCTACAGTAAAACAGCCAGCAGTTTTACATTGTCTGTGCATTTCCAGCCTGCATTATGGCATCCTCGTCGACTGATAATGCCATATTTAACATCACAAAGTTGGATGGTACTAACTACTCTTATTGGAAGAGTCAAATTTGGCAGGTCTTGGTGCAGAAATCTCAGATTAAGCCACTTCGGTTGAGTGGGGAGCAGCCTGAAACTATGGACAATGACGACTGGCTTGAACTTGATGAGCTATTCAAGTCCACGATTGTATTGTCTCTCATTGAATAGGTACATTATAATGTATTTGAGGAAGCACAGAGTGCATGGGATCTATGGAATAAGATCAAGAATCTTTATGATAAGAAAAGTCCGACGAGTCAGATGTGCTGGTTGAAGTAGCTTATGGATCTGCGCATGAAGGATAATGCGACTATGTCTGCTCACTTGAGCTAGTTCCATGCTATACTGAAGAACCTGACTTCGCAGGATATCACCTTTGGAGAGGAAGTAACTCCTCTTTTCTTGCTTGGGACTCTGAATGAGTCATGGGATGTATTCCGCACTGCCCTATGTGCCTCTAGTGCTACTCTGAAACTGAATGATGTTAAGAGTGCTCTTCTGCAGGAAGAGGTTAATCGCAAAAACTTGAATGCCTCTCGTGTTTCACATGCTTTGACAGTTAGAGGTAGGAATGACAAGAATGATCGTGGTAATAACCGTGGCCGTGACTCGTAGAAGGGTCGGTCTAAATCTCGTGAAAAGTCGCGTGGGCGCAACGCTAATGTCACTTGTCATCATTGTGGGAAAAAGGGCCATATCAGACCACAGTGTCATGAGTTGCGCAATGAGAAGCGCAAGGATAAGGGCAAAGAGAAAGTGCAGGAGAAGTCCTCTGATCGCAGCATAGTACCTGCGAAGTCCAACGTCAAGATTGAAGAAATTAATGTCATGCAGACCGAGGATTCCAATGGTAGTGATGAGTTCATACTTGCAGCTAGTTCTTCTGATGCTTCACACTTGATTGAGACACCTAGTATGTATGCACAGTGCTGGTTATTGGATTCAGGTGCATCCTTCCATGTGATGCCTTACCGTGAGTGGTTTCACTCTTACCATACTGTATCTGGATCAGTCAAACTTGGAGATGACAGGTCTCTTGATATTGTGGGCTATGGAGATATTCAGTTGTAGTTTTCCACTGGCAGTTCCTTTTTGCTCAGGGATGTACGCCATGTACCTGCGCTTACGCGTAGTCTTATGTCTGCAAGACAGTTGGATGATGCAGGGTTTCATGTCTGTTTTGGGGATTCTACCTAGAAGATTACCAAAGGCAGACTTGTGCTTGCTAGAGGCGCCAAGGCTGGCAGCCTCTATCCTCTTGTTGTATCTAGGTCTTCTGTGGACCATGTTTTGGAAGTGGGCTCTATCCCACATGTATCACTTTGGCAAGCCTGTTTGGCGCATATGTCTTTGAAGGGAATGAAAATGTTATCTGGTTTGCAGTATCTTCCGCCTTTGGACTATGCACGTTTTGACTCGTGTGATCATTGTCTTTATGGTAAGCAGAATAGGTCTACGCATAAAAAATCGGGTAGGCCATGCATAAGTGAGCCCTTGGCTTTGGTGCATTCAGATGTTTGTGGGTCCATGCCGTGTATGTCTATGGGTGGCGCGAAGTACTTTGTTACCTTCATTGAGGATTTTTCTAGGAAAGTGTGGGCTTATCCCATAAAGCAAAAGTCCGATGTCTTGGCAATCTTTTAGCGTTGGCTCGCTCTTGTTGAGAACCAGACTGGGTATAGGCTGAAATGCCTTAGGACTGACAATGGGGGAGAATATGTCTCACGTGCTTTTGAGCAGTTTTGTGATGATAGGGGTATTAAGCGTCAGTTGACTGCCCCTTACACCCCCACCCAGAATGGTTTTGGCTGAGCACATGAACAGGACTATTCAGGAGCATGTCCACTCTATGCTTAGTCATGCAGGCCTACCACAGAGCTTTTGGGCTGAGGCAGTTAGTACGGCAGTGCATGTCATAAACCGATCGCTTCTATTGGATTGGATTTCCAGGTTGCAGAGGAAGTTTGGGCTGGTAAGCCACCCTCTTATGCGCATCTCCGTGTCTTTGGATGTGAGGCATTCTGCCATGTGCCCAAGGACAAGAGGAGTAAGTTGGATCCAAAGAGCATTAAATGCATCTTTCTTGGTTATGGTGATTCAGGAGAGATGGGCTATCACCTATAGGATCCGCAGGTGCGGAAAATAGTATGCAGCCATGATGTAGTCTGAGATCGACTCCTTGCATAAGAATGAGACTTGGAATTTGGTTGCCTTGCCTAAGGGCAAGAAGGCTTTGCCATGCAAGTGGGTGTACAAGCTGAAAAGTACCCCTGGACACCCCAAGCCGGCATACAAGGCTAGATTGGTAGCAAAGGGTTTTAAGCAGGAGCATGGTGTAGACTTTGATGAGGTCTTTTCTCCTGTGGTTAAGATGACCACCCTGCGCTTGGTCTTGGCTTTGGTTGCTCAGCTTGACTTAGATCTATATCAGATGGATGTCAAGACGGCTTTCTTACATGGAGACTTGCATGATGAGATCTATATGGAGCAACCTAAGGGCCTTGCAGAACCTGGCAGGGAGCACCTAGTGTGCAAGTTGAAGAAAAGTCTTTATGGCTTGAAGCAGGCACCTAGGGAATGGTATCATAAGTTTGATGCCTTTATGCACAGGGCTACAGCAGGAGTGCTATGGATCCGTGTCTTTACACGAAGAAAGCCCGTGATGGTTCATTGCTTATTTTGGTACTCTATGTGGATGATATGCTGATAGCAGGGAAAGCTCATGATGAGCTAGATGCTCTTAAATCTCAGCTGAAGAAGAGCTTTGAGATGACGGATTTGGGATAGGCCTCTCACATACTTGGTATGCGCATTAGACGCGACAGGCATCAGGGACTCCTCTACTTGTCACAGAGGGAGTATATTCAGAAAGTCCTTGAGCGCTTCCGCATGCAGGACGTAAAGCCTATTGGCTGTCCATTGCCTTCTTATGTGAAGGTTTCACAGGCCGATTGTCCGCAGACAGATGAGTAGAGGGCCGAGATGGCCCAGATCCCTTATGCTTTAGCCGTGGGCAGTTTGATGTATGCCATGATAGCCACTCGTCTAGATATTGCCTTTGCAGTTGGTGTTGTGGCACGCTATATGGCTACACCTGGTAGGAAACATTGGGATGCCGTGAAGGGTATCATGAGGTACCTGAAGGGCACAACAGATATGTGTATTTGCTATGGCAGCCAGGATATAGGGGTCGTGGGGTACACTGACTCCGATTATGCAGGACATGCAAATAGTAGGAAGTCCACTTCTGGCTATGTATTCACCTATGTTGGAGGTGCTGTCTCTTGGATGTCCAGGGTTCAGAAGTGTACGGCTTTGTCTACCACTGAGGCCGAGTATGTTGCAGCCGCTGAGGCTTGCAAGGAGGCCATATGGCTAGGCTTTCTGACCTTGGGATCGATGCTATACATACACTGCATTCGGATTCTATGAGTGCCATTCAGTTGGCTAAGAATCCCGTCTTCCATGCGAAGACCAAACACATTGAGGTGAGGTATCACTTCATACGTGGTGTCGTGCAGGACAAGTCTGTTGACCTTGTCAAGATCTCCACCACTGATGAGAATCCTGCAGATTTGCTCACGAAAAGCCTCACTACTGAGCGCTTTGCCTTCCTCAGGAGATTGATGGGCGTTGGATGAGATGTTGCCTTTCCTCATCCCTTGTACCTATATACAGTTGTAATGTCTTTTTTTTTCTTTCTCTCTCACTGGGGCAGATTCGCCTTTAAATGGGAGGTTATTGGGGTAAAGGCGCCTCCACCGTGCCGCCCCATGTATTACTACACTGACAGTACCCGCCACTGCACACTGCAGGTGGCGGGCGCCCGTCACGTCACTTTATTCTTTACATTCATTTTTTAGTGACTAGTAAATAAAGGAAGGCCCGGTCACACATTGTGACTGTTGGAGTTCCCATTTTTTGTCTCTCTCTTTCTTGCTCTTGCTCTCTCGCCATAGCTCGTGTGCAAGCTTCGATCCTTCTCACCTTTCAAAGTTAAACTTAATGAAAAGTTTCTTATTTGCTCATTTGAGAAAAATGACTTGCAAAGGAGCTTGGAAAGTGGTTCTTCATTGCGAGAGAGTGGTCATTCACTATCCAATAGCATAGGAGGGGGTTCTTCACCACCAGAAACACGCTAGTATTGAAGGTTTGTGACTATAGAGCCCGTTCGTTCCAGGAGCTTCACCTTCGCGCGAGATGGTAAGCGATTGGAAGCCCTTGATCTCAGCTTCGCTCTAATACCACTAGTACACAAAACGGATGCTGGATGCATACGTAGCGAGCACCCGAAGGTTCCGAAGAACAAAAGAACTCTACTAAAGCTCATAAAACAAAAAGATAGATTTGCATGACATGAAGAAAAGAGATCAATTGGGTACAATCTCCCTCCATGCCTTGTGTGAGCGCTTCACAAGGCATGTATTTATAAATTTATTCATCTCAAAGCTAAAAAATAGCCCAATTTTATAATTAGCATGCTTTGGCTTTTATGTTTGCTTTTGTCCAAATAAAGAATAAAGCAGTTGGACGGCCCAAAAGTCAGCAGGATGTGCCCAAATACAATATTCGATAATGAAATATTTAAATCGTGTGCCCATGCACATACAAAATAATAAATGTATGTGAAGTGCTTTAATAAATAAACAAGTCTAAATATATATTAGCGCCACGCCTTTAATGATAAGGCACGTGCCCATCAAAAACGATAAATTCTTCTAAGTAATCTGAATACACGCTATCACCCAGTGCTTTCCAATGCCACTATTGCCTGCTCTACACATCAACTGAAGCATTCACAACTGTTAGAAAATAATAAAATTAAATCGACAAAAGTGAATACCTAATAGTCTTCAGTTATAAAATAAATAAATAGGTTGGAACTCTGTCTTAACCTTAATTTAATACGAGTGCACTCTAAACTCATAAACATCCATTAATTTAAATATGTATTTTGCGAAATCACCCATTGTGGAATCACCCACGTGCATATTAAATTAACATGACACCCGAAAAGGACAGGCGTCATCATCAACTTCTCGCACAAGGAGTCCACCTTATGTACGAGCCTTGGCAAATAAATTTAGTTTTATAGAATCAACTGCAAAACCTCACGGAATCCACTGTGGAATAAAAAACTCATGGAATCCAGTGTGGAATATGCCTCCTGGCATCAGGAAAGGAAGAAGGATCATGTAGGGCTTTTCCTTTCAAAGAAGAAGGAAGCTGATAGAGTTGGTGATTGATTGGACTTTAGGGAGGGACCTATTATTTGTGTGAATTGGTGTACTCGAGAGAAGAGGTAAGAGGGACCTTATTTTTCTTCAAATATTAGAGAGAAGACTTATCTTCTTTGACTCATGCGAAAAAAAAGGTATTGTTCTATGATGAGATGAGCAATCCAACAAAGGCCAAGATTACACTTGGGTGATCCTAAGATTGCTTGCTCAAATCAAAATTTCCTTGGAGGAACACAACTAGCACAATGCCTTATTTTGAGTCATTAGAATCGAAACAAGGATGCCTTTCCTTCCATAAGAGAAACAAAGCCATATTGTTTGTGTGTTGATGAAGGAAGCTGCTATGTAGACATTTATATAACAATTAAAAAAAACAAAAGGTTGTTATACCATTCCTCATCCATGCAACGTGGACTCTCCTCTCTCTGTCTCCCTCTCTTTTACCTCCTCTAATGGGTTTATTCTCAAAGAAAAAGAAGATTTTGGTAATTTAAGTGATGCAAATTAAGGTTGGCACAATGACAAATTACTATATGACTCTTTCGTAGTATCCAATGGAAGATAATTTTTTTTGGTAGTAATTTTTTTTATTATTTAGTGGAATTTTTATTTAATTCATAAAGGGGTGTGTGGGGCCCAAATGAATTTACGATGAAAAGAGCTGACTTTATAAATATGGGAGAGTGATTAATCACCTTCACACCCTTGTTACTCTTCAATTAGTTATTATTCATAGTAGAAGTTGATTGTTGACATTTCCTTAAATATTAAAATTTGGGTTTCATTCTAGGTAGGAAGATAGGAAATTAGAGGGAGCATCCATGGCATTTACAAGAAATTGATAGTTTTCTTATAAAAGAAAATTGAAGAGGTACTCTACATTTGTTGTTACATGCTCAAAATATCTGTCACTCATCCTATAGGATGCCACACACACACACACACACACACACACACACACACACACACACACACACACACACACACACACACACACACACACACACACACACACACACACACACACACACACACACACACACACACACACACACACACACACACACACACACACACACACACACACACACACACACACACACACACACACACACACACACACACACACACACACACACACACACACACACACACACACACACACACACACACACACACACACACACACACACACACACACACACACACACACACACACACACACATGCTATCACATAGCACCCAACACATGAAAGATATTGACAAAGATTTAGGCTCTAACCCTTGTCCCTAACCCACAACATAATCAAGTTACTCAAACCCTTGTCTTTGATCCACAATAGATTTCACTTGCAGTAATTGAAGAGATTTTGGATCTACTTTGAGCAAGTAGAGAGAAAAAGAGAGGAGTGACATGGTCTACTACAAGAAAAGAAAGGGGATGAGGCCAACAACATTATTAGGGTGTTTTTATATTTGATATTTGCTTATTTTTTATTGGTGAGACAATTAATCAATTGATCCCTCTCTCTGTGTGGATGATTCAGAGAGAGAGAGAGAGAGAGAGAGAGAGAGAGAGAGAGAGAGAGAGAGAGAGAGAGAGAGAGAGAGAGAGAGAGAGAGAGAGAGAGAGAGAGAGAGAGAGAGAGAGAGAGAGAGAGAGAGAGAGAGAGAGAGAGAGAGAGAGAGAGAGAGAGAGAGAGAGAGAGAGAGAGAGAGAGAGAGAGAGACCGAGTAGTTGCATTCAGGTTGATTCCTAGATAAAAAAAGATGCCAACAATGAGCATGGTGAAACATTTCCTTCATTACATGTAAGCAACATGCTCCAAGAATGGCCACAAATCCCTAGTGATTTGGGTTAGGACATTTTTCATGCATCTGTCTATACAATAGTAAAGCATTCTCTCCCTTCCCTTTCTCCACATATGCTAGAGCATTAGAAATCATAGTGCCCCATCCTATTCAAACATCAAGCAAGGCACACTCTCTAATTCAACAAGTATGCCATACATCCTCTACAAACTTATGAGAGTAGACAAACATATATGTCTACACCTAGACCACACAACTTTCTCCCTTCTAGAGCACATTGCAACCATGGATCCAAACAGGTAACTAAGTCACTAGTTCCTGGTCATTTTGTAGTTATGTTGGTCAATATATGGCATGGACCTTGTCACTCAGTATTTTTGGTATTCAACAAGCATGTGCCTTGAGTATGCGTATAACAATAAGACCATCAAATACATAATAAATCCATAGATTGGTTATATAAGCTTTCAAGGCTATGCAATGCATATGATAGATGTTGAAAAACCTAACAAGATTGTTTCACCCCCTCTTTTAATTAATTCTTCTTCACTAGAATATATTAATTTAGTTTCAACTCTTTATATCCCCCTCTCATCATCGCAAGCTTGACATTTGGTCATGTCTATTGAGATGTTCTCCTCTCAAAAGAATGATATACTTGTGAATATTAAACAGACAAGGAGAATAAGTCTACTCTTGTTTGGAAAAAAAGTTGGAAGCTTTTCAATGGCTTTAATGGCACTAGACTTCATATAGCATATGAGGGCTCAAACGATCTCTCAAAAAATATGTAAAATGGGAGGTGGGGGCCACAATAGCATCTTGAAGGCCAAAAGCCTCAATGTTCAATGGGTGGTTTGCACTCCCTTTTATTTGTTTCACATGTAGTTGTTAATTAGTGAGATTATGACAAATCCATCCATCATGATCTTGAAGCTGCATCTATTGAAAGTATTTGATACTTGCTCACCATGTTCATATTGGACATGTCTTGCAATCATACTAACTTAGTTTTATTTTCTACATGCATACTTGATTTCTCATTGCCACTATAACTTTGTGAGCTTGAATTAAGATATGGAAATTTGTCATTTGTTAGAACTCAAAACTATGTACCAACATTGACAACATTTGAAGCATGCACTTATGTATCCTATATTGTCATTCCAGTGCATGCTACAATATTTTGAACAACCCTCTAACCAAGTACAATGCTAGGCTATGTAATATCACAATATTTTGCATACGTATGAACTATAGTAGTATTAATATATAGATTTAACTCTTCTACATTTGTGATTTCATGGATATCACAACCTGCTTCTAATGGTTCTACAACATCACACACCTTATTGTTGTTCATTTTAGTCTCATAGTTCAAGTTTGTACCAGAGTATTAGTAATGATTAGTTTTAAAAAAAAACTTAATATACCATTTCATACTTTTCCATTGCTAATTTCATATGTAAATATTATTGCATGTTATTTCCTACAAATATACATATTATTACATGCATTCTTATTTTAAAAAATATATCTTCATTCTATTCCACTCATTATACATACTTTAATCATGGTATCCAATTAATATGTCATGATTTAAAGGCAACATAATCATCTATATACCAAAGCTTGGTCTCCATATTTAATAACATTGTTCAACAATAAGTTACCTTAACACCATATGACTTCACAATCTTTGTTTATTAAGTCCTTTATCTTTAACACATTGATTGGATATGATCGAAAACAATAGATTTGCATGTAATCCCCTCAGAACAAGTGTCCATGTTCATTAAGTCATTCATGTATTTTAAACATAGTATCCAACTAACATACCATGATTTAAAGGCAACATGTTCATCTATATATTGATGCTTGTTCTCAACTTTTTAAGGGTATCATTTGACAAGAAGTTATCTTTTATTAATGTCATATGACCAAGTCTTATTTACTTACTCCTTTGTCTTTAACACATTAATGGATACCAATGAAAGGAATAGAGTTGCACTTAATCTTTTAGTTCAGGAAGTACATGATCATTTTCTATCATATCACCTCAAAGAAATGAGGGTTATTATTGTTCTTACATGTCAATAAGTCACAACACTTTCACTTGTACTTATTGTTGGTTAACAAAAAAAGTTAATGCAAATAGGATCTTGAATTTAACACAACGAAATTATTCTTTGGATATATATTTGTTTATCATATGTTGCACTTATGCTCAAAACAAGGCAAACTACTGGCTAACATCAATGGCAATATTGTTGTGGTTTGAGCAAGGTTTTGACACTTTTTCTAGTTTTGGCATAACATGCATTGACTAAAATTAATGCAAATGTGAAATTGGACTTCACACATGCAAACAACTTTGCATAAAAAGCTAAGCTTGGTCCTTACAATTTCCATGTTAAAAATCAAAATAATCATTATCTATCCATGTTTGTCATCTATCATATGAAATCTCAAATTTTACACTTAGTCTAATAATTTTTACATGAAGGTAACAATGTATTTTGCATTACTAAATTTGTAGATAAATATTATTATATGCATTACTTTCTAGAGATATACATTACTACATGCATTTCCCTACTAGATAAGGATAGGTAAAATATAGTATCCAATAAATGCAACATGGTTTGAACACAACATGTTGGCATGAGTGTTGAAGCTTGTTCTCAACTTTTCAAAGATGTTTCTCTATGACAATTTATGGTTTGTTAATGCCATGTGATCAAGTGGTTCAATCATTATCCATTCACTGTTTTGTCTTTAACACATACATGAACAAAATTGTAAGGAATATGGTTGCATGTAATCTTTTAATTTAGCACCTAGATATTTCATATTTGTTTCCTAGAATCTTATAAGATAAAGTGTGTGATCTCTTCTTATCTCATCTATTAAAAACTGGGGTTATTAGCTCAAGAAAACATGAATGATCGAAAGTTAATGTAATTGTGATCTTGACTTTGACATAACGAAATCCTTATAAATATCTAAAAGCAAAAAATAATGCTTATTATCCATATGCTACCTATAATTTCATCTCAAATTTTTAGATGTAGATTTGGTTTAAGTTCTTATCAAGGTAATTCATATAGTAAAATGAGTTCATTTTTACCTTCAAACACATTGAAGCACATAGTTTTATCCATATCTCATATTTTGTTAGAAAACTTGTAAAGTGATAAACACTCTTGAGTGGCAATATCAATTTTAATGTAAATCATTGTTTCGAGTGTATTGTTGATCATTGCAAAACCTTTCTTTAGTTACGGTAAAATGTTTTTGAATTTATTTATCAAACAAGATACTTTGTATTGGTATATTTTACTATATTTCTCATTCAAAGTCTAAAGTTGTTGCTAGGTTTATATCATAAATCCCCTAGTTAAGTTTGAATTTCTAAAGTATAACTAGCTAGATACCATGTACATGCTTTTCATATTTTTCCATTGATTGCTTTTTGAGATTTTCTAGATATTGATTTTGGATGGCTTTGTAGTTGCTTCTTTGCACTTCTCAACCTTACCAAGGTAAACAACATCAACTTCTTCAAAGGTACACAATCAAATCTATCTACCCATTTCTATTTGCACAAGATTAAACATGTGTACATTGTGCAACATAGCTCATAATGATTTTATAGGTTTTATAAACAAAAGAATTATCCAAAGCTATATTGAAGGAAGTACTGCCTGAGGCTTTCACAATATATTTACTTACAAAGGCTTCAAACATTTCAATGCCCAATGATTTTGCATAATAATTGGGATATGCACACATGGTTGATCAAGCAACATTGTATGGCGTTAGAAATGATGATTCCAAATGAAGCTATTGCTACACTTATAAATAAATACAAAATTATCGAAAAAATCATTCACTTGTAGAATAAAGGTCAAGCATACTAGTAAACCAAACGAAGACAACAAGTGCAAAGGATTTAGTCAAAACATGGTCAATAAAATATTGTACTACAAAGAAGCTCTCAAACCAACCTTCCAACAAGAGGAAACTCAGCGATATCCAATAGGTCAACAAACAAGTCAAAGTGCCACACAGCTATTTTGACCCTGAGACTTACCATTACAAATTATAAACAACAAAGCAATTTTGTTCAATGATATATAATACGTCAATAGAGTATATCAATACAATTGATCAAAATTCTCTATTGACATGTGTAATGTAGTTGCATGTGGTGAAGATTCATTACATGCCAAATATTTATTCTAATATTCAATACGTGGAGCTACTGTAAAAAGATACATAAAAAAGATTCACAAAAATATACTGATGTATATATTTTCAAGTAAGACATTCCAGTTTTGTACGAACCATTGGTTTTGTACCAACTCCACCCTTCTGGACCACTTACAACTTATGGAGAATGGTAGAACGTTGCAAGTAATTCTCACACTAGAAAATCAAGGTGGACTAGAAAAAAGAGCTTGTTTACAAATAGTCTCAAGAAACATACTTCATGTCATTGGAGCTATTTTAGAAATTGTTACTTATCTACATATAGCAGGTTCTATACATGGATCTTTGCATCCATCCAAAATCTTGTTACTGTTTTTCAAATGATACCCTTGAATTGTACTAGTGATCAAAACCACTCCATACAAATTGATAGTTATGTAATTGGCTTTATTTTAGAGCACCTTATATAACTAACGACACCAAGCTAAGATATAATACACCACATAAAATATTGGGTGACAAACTTAATAGTTGAGAATATAAATGATAGATATACAATTGCAAAAATATACCTCTATGCTAGTCAAATGAATAAATATAAATTAGCTTGTTGCTTACATCCACTAGTAGATCATGGATGGATCAAATGAAAGGACAACATTTTTACATATATCAACTAGTTTTATAATAATTACTTCAACAAAAAAGTTATTGCTAACTATTTATTTTCGTCCTCATGGAATCTTGTACCTTGAATTTTCTACAATTCACATGTTGTAGAGTTTAGTTTAATCAATTTAAGAAAGCCTTATAATGTCTTTTGGACTTTTAGTTTAATCAATTTAAGAAAGGCCTATCATGTCTTTTGTAGTTTTAGTGTAAAAGTAAACTCAACTTTAGAAAACTCAATATTTAGCACTTTAAATTAAATAGTTTAGAACATAGAGATTGTTATGAATTTTAAAAAAAACTTAGAAAAATAATAGCAATACATTCAACAAAAAGAGACATCATTAACTATTTCCATCCTAATTATGAAAAATTATACCTTGACATTTTCTATAATTGTCATATGCTAGAGCTTAGGTTTAGAATATAAAGGTTTCCATATACACATTCAAAAACACTAACTTAAACATGTTTGCTTCTAGAAATAGATGCAATACACTTTGCATAAGGAAAAAAGTGAACTCTCTCTTGGGCCTTTTACAACCCCCCTACATTTCCAATTTTGTTTTGCATTTTTAATATTATCTATAAAGGATTTGCTTAGATTCTTTTTCTCTCCTCATTCAATACCCTTTTTCAACCCAATCTTTGTTGGTTGGAGAAGAAGAAGCTTGAGAGAGCACAACTCAAACTATATTGAGTGGTATCAATAGAGAAGATTTACAAGACTAAGTATGCCCAAAAAGTGAATAGGCATATATATAAGGTTGGGGGGGGAAAAAACATTCCTAGGGAGAGAGAAAAAAGTGGATGATTGTCCTAAGTGTGTTCGTGCACATCACTACCAAAATATAGTAACAAATCCCCCATGGGAGTGATGGAGTGAATGAGAGTTGGTAGTCATGATAGGAAAGTTCTGTGATGCCCAGTGGACTATATCAATCCACAAAGGGAAGGAAGCCCAAAACTTTTTGGAAAGCTTCAAACTTCTCATGAGCCAAATCCTTTGTGAAAAGATCTGCAAGGTTATCCTGTGTTGGTACATAGGCCAAGCTGATCTCTCCTATAGAGAGTCTATCCTTGGCACAATGGTAATGCACCTCAATGTGCTTAGTATGTATATGGAACAGTATGTATATGGAACATGGATTCTGTGCAACTACCAATGCACTCTAACTATCAACGAAGATGGTGGTGGTAGGTGATTGTTCAACATCCAAATACAAAGAAGAGGCATTTGAGCCAAATACACTCATTCATAGTTGTGAAAGTTGCCATGTGCTCATGTGAACTGGAACTAACCATAGTGGGTTGCTTTTTGCTCAACCATGATATACATGAGTTTCCAAGCATGAATCAAAAACCACATGTGGATACATGACAACTAGCCTAGTTTGAATATGAAAAAGCATGTAAATCTAGCGATAAGGATCCCCCCTTGGGATAAAACAGTCCAAGGCGGTGAGTACCATGCAGGTAGCAAAAGATTCACTTCATCGCTTGCCAATGCTTAGTGCATGGGCTATGCATAAACCTACTCGTATGTGAGATTACAAATTGAATGTAAGCCCTCATAGTATATATATAAGTCAAGTATCTAATAACCTATTGATAGAAAAAGACATCAAAACTATCTTTGGCATCATAAAGACTCAACTTCAAATTGGTCTCCAAAGGAGTAGCAATAGGCTTGCAGTCTTCAAGACCAAATCTTTACAATAATGTCTTGAGATGCTTCGTTTAGCACAAAGCAACACATCCATCACATCGCTTAAATTGAATACCCAAATAATAATGTAATAGGTCCAGATTTGACATGCTAAAATTTGAATTCAACTTAGCCTTAAATTCAATAATATGTGTCTCATTAGGACCAATGATAAGCAACATGTCATCAACATAAACCATAATGATAAGATGGACATCATTCTCATGTTTAATATACAATGTGCTCTTAGTGGGACTCTTTTGAAAACCATGTATGGTCAAGTATACATATACCTTCTTATACTAAGCCTAAGATGCCTGCTTCAAACCATACAAAACCTTTTTCAATATACACACTTTGTTTTCTTGCTCATTCTACACAAAACCACAAGACTGAAAACATATACTTCCTCATGTAAATCACCATTCAAATATATAGTTTTGATGTCTAACTAATGTATGCTCCAACCATTATGAGTTGCTAATGCACAAAATGCTACGAATAGTTGATATATGGCAAGTGGAAGAAAATGTCTCATCACACTTAATGCCCTTTTGCTAAGCATAACTCTTTGCCACAAGTCTAGCTTTGTAGCGATCAACACTACTATTTGGCTCACATTGCATAGTAGCCATCCGATTTTTTGAATTTTGTGCCTCTTTAAAAGTCACAAGCTCATCATTATCACATGAACTAGAAACAACCAATGCACAACAATTTGATGCATAAGAGGCACTATGAGAGCTCGAATGAGTGCAATTAGCCAATGATGCATCCAACGTACTGTCATGCAATGTTTGTACGAGTCATTCTGGCATAGTCCTAGAGTGCTCAATCTCTACTCTCTCATCAAGAAGTGCATCATTCACATTTGCATCAGAAATAGACCGATCTACGTTATCATGACAAACTTACAAAGGCTCAAAATTGCCTCATTTGGCACTACATGTGATTGCACACTACTGAGGCTACTAAGCATCGTAGATATCTTATGAGTGTACGTGTCTCTTTCATACACGAGAGTAAATTTTGAATAGCATCTTCCACAAATACATCATGATTGACAAAGATATGCTTACGTTGCATATGGTATAACTTATAACATTTTCTTTCATTACTGTATCCAATAAAAATACATTTTGAAATCTTGTCATCCAACTTTATGCATTGTTTCATTGGAACCAAAGTATAAGCTAAGTAACTAAATAACATGCGAATGAGACAAAAATGGCTTTAAACCATACCAAGTCTCATATGGAGTGATAGACCGTAAAGCTTTAGTGGGACACCTATTAAGTATATATAGATAAAATAGCTTCAAGCTAGAAACTATGTGGTAAAGCTTGACTCTTAATCGTGCATCGTGCTATCTCCACAAGTGATCTCCTCTCAGCTACATTATTTTGCTATGGAGAATACGGCATTGTACATTGGTGTTTTATGTCATATTTAGCCAAAGATGTGTTTAATTCCTTAGACATATACTCCCCACCTCCATCATAACACTTAAATAGAATGGAGGGCATCCACTTTACATTCTGAAAAATTTTCAATAATGTTAACAAGCTGCTTGAAGCTCAAAAACACTTCAGAGTTAGCTTTTAAACCACATACCCATGCATGCCTAGAGTACTCATCAATAAAAGTCACAATGTGTAGGTAGTTGCCAAAAGATGCTATTTGCATTTGACCACAAATATCACTATGTATGAGCTATATTTTGTAAACAACTCTTATTGAGCCATCTTTTGGAAACGAAATATGCTACATTTTATCCAATATGTAGCATTTCCAAATGTGTTTTCCACATGCCTCAATAGTAGGCAATGAAGACACCATATTAGATTTTTGCAAATATAGCAAACTAGAAAAATTCACATGAACAAAATGTGCATACCAAAGTTTTGCATATGAAACTATGTGCAAATCTACAATAGTATACACCATATTTTTTACACATTTTCCATAGCTATGAGCTTATATAGCCCATGATATTAGTGAGCCAGATGCAACAATTGTATCACCATAAGAGAGACCGTGAATTGTACATCTGCTCATCAACAAGCTTCATAATCAAGCCAATCTTGACAAGTGCAAGAATTGATAGTAAATTATTTTTTATCTCTAGTAAGAATCCATAAGTGCAAAATTACTACCATTAACAATAGTCATCAACACAATTATTCCAACTCCTTTGATAGAATAAGAGGAGTTATTGGCACATGTCACAATACTCCCCTTAGGAACAAACTCAATAGAAGTTGATAGACTATGTAGAGAAGTAATACGCTTTATGGCACCACAATCAAAGTACTATTTATATGAATCCAAAATAGTCATGTAATAATTGTGTAAAGAAGGATCATAATTGCATTGTGCACTAAATATCCATTCTATGTCTTGCATAACATTTATAGATTCTAACTTAGAAGGAGAGGTATTTGCAACAATAGCAATGTCAATGTCTTTCTTCTTAGCCTTTGTTGTAGCCAATGTAGGATAGTCTTTTATGACATGATCTTTTGTCTTAGGATACTTGCAAAAATTTGACTTTCTTTTTTCTTCTCATCTTTATTAGCCTTCTTTGTTTGAGTAGCATTTGTAGATTTTTGCTTTACTAGCACAAAAGGAAGCTTTTCCTTTACCTTTCTAATTAGCCATAAACGCTCAGTTTGCAACATGCATAATGGAGTTGTTTTGTCTAGATTGTTCTTTTTGTAGCGAAATAGAAATCAACTCATCAAATGACAAAGCACTCAGATTTCCTTTCATCCATGGAACAAAGAGTATAAACAAAACTCTGATAAGAATCAAGAAGACAATTGAGAATAATTTGCACCATGAAGTATTGCACAAAATCTCATTTGTGATATAATCAATTGCTTGTTAAGATATTTGATATTTGGCAAAAGTCTGTCTATGGAGTCACCCTTATCCATATGTTCACTTTCTAACTACTTATGTAGGTAAGGAACATGAGCTTCATTTCTTCCTTGCTACAAACATACAAGAGTATCCCATGTATCCTTAGCTGTCTTACATAATTGAATGTGTGGGATCATGGTATATTTAACACACAATGCAATCAAAGAATTAGCCTCTACATGTCTCCCATTCCAATGAATCTACATAGGAGTAGGTGGTGGTGTTCTAGCATCAACTGGAGTAAAACCCAAACTTGCAGCATCCTCAATATCACATATTTTTGTTACTTTTGCTATCCTTGTAGCTTCTAAAACACTACTAGGACATCTTTCAATTCCATGTACAATCTTCAAAAGCCCCTTTGTAATCAAAGCATGATGCTTCATATAAGCCCACAATGGATAGTTGGTTCCATCCAACTTGTCCTCACTAGTCAACATACAAAATACATCATTTTTAAAGCTATAGCCATTGATTGTACTCGATGTAAAAGTTGCATGTATAGAGGAAAATATGCATAAAATGGACCTATGCTATGTAGCATAGTACAAAGGAGACTGTAAAGGCTTTTACTTACTTTTGTAGAAATGATTAATTAAAAAAAAATTACACAAAAGGATGGAATAGCTTGTGCAATATTGGCACTAGTACAAAACGAAGGCCTAAATGAACCTAAATAAAAATTTGATGATGCTTGGTACCCTTGCAGTATCTAACAACCTATGAATGCTCATAAACTCTTATTCCAATCCAAGGAAATCAAGCAAAGGGTATCGATGACTTTGCCCAAGAGGTGAAGCCCACTCTAATACCAATTGTTGGATTTAGGGTTGCAAGAATGCAAGTAAGCATCTTGGAGAAGAGAAAGCTTGAAAGAGTACAACTCAAAGTATGTTGAGAGATATCAATAGAAAAGAGTTACAAGACTAAGAATGCACTAAAAATAATAGGCATATACACAAGGTAGAGGGAAAAAAACCTCCCATAGAGGAAAAAAGTACCTTAGTAGCCCTAAGTATGTTCATACACATCACTACCAAAACATAATAATAAATTTATATTGAGATAGAGTGTTCAGATAGAGAGATTAGTTATAGGGTGTGGTGCTTGGTTTCTAATGTAAAATGATTAGTAGATGTGGAATAATTCACTTTTAATTGAAAGTAAGAAAAATAAAAATTTGGGAGTTTCTTTTAAGATTTTATGGGGATTTTTTATATTCTAGCTTTTGGTCAAGAAACAATTCTATTGATTAATTTTTTCATTTTTAAAAAATGTATTTAGAGGTAAATTTCCATTTTTTAAAATTTAAAGACTTTCGGACATCCCTTTTCTTTGAGCTATTCTGCTTTATTCCATAATTGTCTCATAGCTCTATTGTGAGCTCTTCTTTGTGTCTATCCAACCTACCTTGATATATTGAAATATCCATTTCTCTTGACCTCTCTTGCTTACAATCAATCAACAGTATCTAGTCTATGCAATCTATTTGCGTCTATGGAACCTTCATACTCAACTATTCCATTTCCATTGACATATTTGTGTGTCTATCCATCCTACGGCCTTTACACGTTAAGCTACCTACTTTTCTTTGATATCTCTATATGTTTACTTATGTTTCAGCAATCTACCTCTATAGACATTAAACCCCTTATTTCTATAAGTATCTTCTCTATATTTATTTGTGCCTCTTTGGTCCACCTCCATAGCCTCAAGTATCCTGATACCATTAACATCTCTTTGTGTGTCTATTCGTGCCTCTCTCAAGTCTATCTCTATAGATATCCCCCATGATTTTTAGTTTATAGATAGGTGGGGGAATGTTTGATTGATCAATGATGAAGAGTTTAGAAAATTGGCCAAATCTTAAGTAAAAATCCTATTTCAAGCTATTTTTGGGTAAATTTTAGACCAAAAAATGTTAATTTTGTATATATGGGTTATTTTTGAGTTTTCAAGCCAAAAAATGTAGCTCGTGACTAATAAAATTTCTAGTCTTTTTGCCCCTAATTTTTAACTTTCCATATACTCAACTACCTTACTTTACTTAATATCTTTGTATATTTATCTTTGCCTCTCATTTTATCTCTATAGACTCAACTATCTTATTTCCATGAACATATATCTATGTGTTTATTTGTGTATCTCGAGTCTATCTCCACATACATCAAACCTCTTATTATCATTAGTATCTTAGTGTATCTATCTAGAATACCTTGATACACTCAACATGCATTTAATTAATTCGTATAATCAATTCATATATCTCCAACTTGGCATCATGATCATAAGCAAAATGACTACATGCAAGAAGGAGTTGCACATTGAGATAGAGCTTGAATATGCTCCATTATTCAATATGATACATCATACCAATTTTAATCCTCAAGTTCTACAAAGCTATAGGTAGATGGGATTGAAACATGTTTTCTCTAGAATCATAGACTTAGTAAAATATGTGTGTGAGGGTGAAAATAGATTACTTGGCCATACTAGGTGGCCTAGTGATCAAGTATTAAATGCATTTACAACTTGCCAAGCAATTGTAAAAAACTATCATATCGTCATTGCTACACACCAACTTCAAATTTAGCACAGTTAATAGGACAAATGAAGCAGTTGAATGAAATAATAACTCAATAAGTAATTAGATCATCACAATGCATGACACTATCCATGATATTGGTATCACTTAGCATGAGAAGAGAAAGTTGTAATTGGATGATCTAAAAAAGATTGATAATAACTTGAGGTACGAGTCCAAGTAAAAGAGAAGGCTAACTAGTGAGTGGATTGTAAATAGCAGCTAATGGAAGCAACATATTAAGGCCTATAAGGTTGCTCATTAATGAAAGTCTAGGTGAGGATGAGCTTGGATCATACATTCATAGATTATCAAAGGCAAGTACATTGGAAGATGCTTATAATAACCAAATGTTCAAGGTTGTGAAGGAGAAGATGATTGAGTCTACATGAAAAAGATGTCTCAAATGAGTTTTTTTACTATGGATGCAAAGTCTATTTGTGACATGCCAACATTAGCACAAGGATTTACTCGAAGATATTCAAGGATATTAGGGTTGGGTCTAGTTGCTCTGTAAGAGAAGAACAAACTCTTTGTTATGTCTTCTACTTCTGCTTTTGTTTCTATCTCTGTCTCTGTCTCTGCAACAACTGCCATGTAACAAGGAGAACAGTACATCCATGCTTCTATTTTGCTATCAGAGGTGATTTCAAAAGTCAATTTGGGTTTAGGCAAGAGGTATTCACCCATGGCCAAAGACTTTGCTTCCTTCGATAGTTGGCTTACAATGCCCACTGTTAGGGACTGTGACTCTGTTTTCTTGGGAAAGATTTGTTTGATGGTCTCTTCGTCTCCTGATGTACCATCTGTTACTTCATTGGAGGATTCTGTTACGACTTCGATTAACATGGATCCATTGCCCTTTTGTGACCCATACAATTTCAACACCACTTTATTGGGTCCTCTACCCAGGGTTAGGGTTCCTTTGAACCAGTCCGTCCTTGTCCTTGCTTCAAAGAGCCAAGGTCTTCCCAATAGCAGAGGGTATGAGGTCACGTAGGAATTTGGTTTGACCACCAGATATGTCAATCAATAGTCTCTTCCTATGAGGGTTGTCTTTACATACAGAAGAATGCCCAACAGTATGGTTCTGCTTTGGTCTGCCAATCTAATAAGCCACTATGTAGGTTGCATTCCTTGCAAGCCTGGATCCTTCATTGTCACATCTATCATTATGTTTACTAATGAGCCTCCATCAATTAATGCATTTGTAATAAAGCACCCTTCAATCCATATGCCAATCTTTGGGTTTCCAAGATCCAGGAAAGCGTTAGCCACATCTACTTCCTTTACAGGTTCTGAGGCTCTATTGGACTTGGTCACCATGGAGGGAACAATTCTTAGGCCTCTTCTTCTAGTCAGTATGCTTTTGAATTTCTTTTGACAGCTAGGAGACAACATCAACAACTGTCGGAATGTTAAGTTTGGTTTAAAAGTGTCTAGGTCTTTGACCGAATCATACTCTTTGAAAGGATCCACTAGCTTTTCCAATCGGTTGGGAAATGGGCCACGCACACTTTTATCTTCCCTTTTTCTTCTAGGAGCGGCAACATCTGCACTTCTTCATGAGGAGGTACTTATGCATCCTCTATTTCATGGTTCTCTGGTCTTGCCTCTGCAATTGTCTCTGTAGCTCTCTATGGCTCTATAGTGCTATGTACTAAAAGGTGAGAAGGATTGAAGCTTGCTTGAAAGAGCTATGGCGGGAGAGCAAGAGCAAGAAAGAGAGAGAGAGACCAAAAGGGAACTCCAACAGTCACAATGTGTGACCAGGCCTTCCTTTATTCAAACTGTCACTAAAAGAATAAAAAAAAAAGTGATGGTGACGGGTACCCACCACCTGCAGTGTGCAGTGGTGGGTACTGTCAGTGTAGTGATACACAAGCAGCTAGGCAAAGGTGCCTTTACCCCCAACAATCTCCCACTTAAAGGTAAATTCACTCCAATGAGGAGTGAAAAGGAAAAAGAAAAGGCAATATAATGTACACATGTACAACAGGATGAGGAAAAACAGCATCTCATCCAACGCCCATCAATCTCCTGAGGAAGGTAAAGCACTCAATAGCGAGGCTTTTCATGAGCAGATCGGCAAGGTTTTCTTCAATTGAGATCTTGGCAAGGTCAACACACTTGTCCTCCACGACCCCACATTTGAAGTGATATCTCACCTTAATGTGTTTCGTCTTCGTATGGAAGATTGGATTCTTAGCTAACTGAATAGCACTCATAGAATCTCAATGCAGCGTAGATATAGAATCAATCCCAAGGTCATGAACCAAACAGCCCAACCATATGGCATCCTTGCAAGCCTCAGTGGCTACAACATACTTAACCTCAGTGGTAGAGAGAGCTGTACACTTTTGAACCTTGGACATCCAAGAGACAACACCTCTAGCATAGGTGAATACATAGCCACCATAAGTGGACTTCCTACTATCTGCATGTCCTGCATAATCGAAGTCTATGTACCCCACAACTCTTGTATCCTGGCTGCCATAGCAAATACACATATATGTTGTGTCTTTCAGGTATCTCACGATACCCTTCATGGCACCCCAATGTTTCTTGCCAAGTGTAGCCATATAGTGTGCCACAACACCAACTACAAAGGAAATATCTAGTCGAGTGGCTATCATGGCATACATCAAATTGCCCACAGTTGATACATGAGGGATCTTGGCCATCTCTACCCTCTGCTCATCTATCTGTGGACAATCGGCCTATGAAATCTTCACATAAGAAGGTAATGGACAACCATTAGGCTTCACATCCTGCATATAGAAACACTCAAGGACTTTATGAATGTACTCCCTTAATGAGAGGTAGAGTAGTCCCTGATGCCAATCACGCTTAATGCACATACCAAGAATGTGAGAGTCATGTCCCAAATCCTTCATATCAAAGCTCTTCTTCAGCTAAGATTTAAGAGCATCCAACTCATCATGAGCTTTCCCTACTATCAGCATATCATCCACATAAAGCACCAAAATAAGCAATGAGCCATCACGGGTAGTCTTAGTATAAAGACACGGATCCATAGCACTCCTGTTTTAGCCCTATCTATATAAAGGTATCAAACTTATGGTACCAATCCCTAGGTGCCTGCTTCAAGCCATAAAGACTTTTCTTCAACTTGCACACTAGGTGCTCCCTACCAGGTTTTGCAAAGCCCTTAGGCTACTCCATGTATATCTCATCATGCAAATCCCCATGCAAGAATGCAATCTTGACATCCATTTGATACATGTCCAAGTCAAGCTATACGATTAAGGCCAAAACCAAGCATAGAGTGGTCATCTTGACCATAGTAGAAAAGACTTCATCAAAGTCAAATGCATGCTCCTGTTTAAAACCCTTAGCAACAAGTCTTGCCTTATAAGCTGGCTTGGGTGCCCAGGGGTACTTTTCAGCTTGTATACCCATTTGCATGGCAAAGTCTTCTTGCCGTTAGGCAATGCAAGTCTTGCCTTATAAGCTGGCTTGGGTGCTTAGGGGTACTTTTCGACTTGTATACCCATTTGCATGGCAAAGTCTTCTTGCCGTTAGGCAATGCAACCAAATCCCAAGTCATATTCTTATGGACGGAGTCCATCTCAGACTGCATAGCCCTCTCCCAGGAGTGACTATCACCCTTACGCATAGCCTCATCATAGGTGAGAGGCGCTCTTGCATCTGTAACCAACACATAATGCATCGAGGGCTCAAATCGATCAAGTGGACATTTAGCTCCAGTAGACTATCTCATTGCAAGCTCTACTGCATGTCTAACATCCTATCCAACACCCTAGTCATGTGTACCAACTACTGCTACAAGATGTCCAATAGGCTCTGCATGAGCACGTGGCTCCTCCTGGAATATAACCTTGTGTATCTCTACCACCTTCTCAGGCTATCTATACATCTTGTCTTCAGGGACCAGATTGCAAAAGATTGTCCAAGTCCAGCTCCTATGAAATCTACTTCTGATACCCAACAAAAGACCCAAGAATCCACTTCCAATTCTATGGAAGTGGCCACAATAACATGTGCAAAGAAAGGAGAACTCGTCGTTCCAAAAGAGAATGTTCCCTCTGTCAAGACTATGAAGTTCAACCTTTCTCGGGAAAATCAGAACAATGCAATTCAGAACAATGAAGTGCATGTTGGGGATAAAGGCACCTTTGCCTAGCTGCTTGTGTATTACTACAATAACAATACACGCCAGTGCACACTGTAGCAGGTGGCGGGTGCCCATCACCATCACTTTATTCTTTTAGTGACAGTTTGAATAAAGGAAGGCCCGGTCACACGTTGTGACTGTTGGAGTTCCCATTTGGTTTCTCTCTCTTTCTTGCTCTTGCTCTTCCGCCATAGCTCTTCCAAGCAAGCTTCGATCCTTCTCACCTTTCAACTAGTATCAAAGCATGGTTGCTCAAGCATTCTGACTTGGTTTGTGACTCCTTCAACTTCCTATCGATTACCTACACTCATTGGGCCTCCTTCCTGGCAACCATAGTCGACTCTCCCATCACTCCCATCACTCCCCGAGCACCTACCCAGCACGGCCTGTTTGGGCACCCTCCTCAGGGCATTCCTTCAGAGGTATTGGAGCTCTCTTTTGTTATTTTACTTCGGTCCACAGGATTTGTGAAGTAGGGCAGCCATGTCCTCTTGCTTCTTGTGATGCCTACTCTCTATCGGTGACTTTGCCCTTCAAGAGGGAGCTCTTGGGGGGTTCTTGACTACTCCCCCAACCTTGCCTTGACCTTGCCTAGCCCTTCCACAGGCCCCAAATCAGTTTGGGCCAGCTTAAAGACCTACAAAAATTCGTTTTTTACTTCAGCCCTCCCTTAGTACTCATTAGTAGCTTGAAAACACTTCATTTGGCACTTGGGAACACCCCCTTGATGCTCAACATTGGTGGTTATCATTGGCATTGATTTGTGGACTGATTTACCTCAGTCCATGACTGTCTTCCATAGTCCACAAGTAACCACAAACAGTGTTACATCAGCACTTTATGTTTATGCTTGGTTAGCATTGATATTGATTGGTCGATTGGTTTCAAATGCGCCTCGAATGCTAGGGAAATGTATGCCTATGGTATGAGATGCTTTTGGGGATGAATTTGCTCAACCATTGATTGTTTTACATAGTCCATAGGCAGCCCAAAACAGGGTAGTCCTCTGTCATTACAGTTTATGCTCATGCTACATAGTCATTTGATGCCCGATTATGCTCGGTTGGTGCCTATACATATGGAAAAGTATGCCTATGGTTTGTCTATGGTTTTGAGCTTGGATTGAGCCATTGTTTGCTCAGTTTTGGATGTTTATTTGCTACTGAAATATTCAGGGCTGAAGCTATTTTGCTTATGTTTGGATGCCCAGTTGGTGCCTATACATATGGAAAAGTATGCATATGGTTTGTCTATGGTTTTGAGCTTGGATTGAGCCATTGTTTGCTCAGTTTTGGACGTTTATTTGCTACTGGAATATTCAGGGCTAAAGCTCTTTTGCTTATGTTTGGATGTGCCTATTGCATTATTTGGACTATGTCTTGGATGTATACATTGATGTAGTGACTCTTGGGGATCAACATAGAGCTTGGATTTGTTCTTGAATCATTGGTTGAGCTTGAGCTCGCTTGGCATAGCATTTGGATCTTCATCTCTGATGTTCTTATGGAATGTACTTTACTTATGTCTGACTGGTCTTGACATGCTTGGCCTATGCCACTACTACATGCATGTTACATTGTTTGGAGTTGGATGCTACTGAGCCTTGCTTTGGCTTGACATTTGATTGCTCAAAGCTTACTTTGGCTATTTCTTGGCTTGCCAAAATTACAGTTTGGATGTACTTGATGTTTATGAATGCTATGTACAGATGCTACACTGCCTATATGCTCATGAGGTCTTGTTGATGCTTGAACTTGGATCTTCTGGCATTGGTGCTATGATATGCCCTTGTTGAGCTTCTTTGCTTGTTATTTATGGCTTTTGTGCTAGTGGGAGCATCTTGATACACTTGATAGACATTGAGCATGCGGTTTATGCTACTTGAGCATTCGAATACTTGAGACTCGGATCTTCACTTGGATATTGCATGGTTGATATGTTGTGGTGCTCACAGATGCATTTGGGTTGATTTGGGCTTTGCACTCCTTGAGCATAGACCTCTTTGTGTCGGGTCTTGCCAGTGTTGTCTACACTTTGCCCTATTACACAAGGGGTGTGCCGACTTAATGACAGATTCATTTGACATGCTTGGGTGTTTGCTCAATATCCGTATGACTGTCACTTGTTGATTTATGCTCACTTGATGTTGACATGCTCGGGTGTTTGCTCAATATCCATATGACTGTCACTTGTTGATTTATGCTCGCTTGATGTTGGTTATGCTTTTATAGTTAGTGGTTGACTTGGTGCATTCATTTTGCCTACATTTTGCTCTCATTGAACCTAGCTGTAATTTATTATAGTAAGTAGTTATACATGGATTGACGTGGAATTTTCATGCTAAATCATCCTGATTTTATGTACTTTTGATGGTACTTGGTGGGAAACATCATTAGCTATCAGTTCATGGTTATTTTGCCTTGTTTTTGGTGGTATTTTGAATGTTTAGAGCATAAAACAACAAGTATTTTTGAGCTGTCTGCACCATTTTGAACTGCAGTATGGCATCTTCTTCCACTAATAGTGCTATCTTCAACATCACTAAGCTTGATGGTACAAATTATGCCTATTGGAAGAGTCAAGTTTGGCTAGAAATTGATGACAACACTGGAGACAAAGACAAAGATGGTGATAGAGATGGAAGTAGAGTTTGCAACCAACAGCACCTACAAGAGATAGAAGATGAATGACATAGTGCTACCGAGTGGGGTTATAAATAACCAAACACCACCAAAATTGGTCAACCTATCAAAAAGGGAAAAAAATGTAAATTGATTGCATTAAATGTTGGCTAATTGTATGTACCGCACCAAAAAAATATGCTAATGACATCTCTAGGAAAATCAAGATAGTATGGGGGGACTGATCACAACCTATAGGGGTTGCACTAACTAATAAATACCTAACAGTTGAAGGAAACACACATTGACAAAGTGCATACTAAACTAAGTGGAAATGATGGTCAAAGCTCTAATGTCCCCATCAAACTTTGACAAGGCTCACAACTAGGAGATGATAGACTAATAGAACAAAATGATAGGCTAACACCTCCTCTTAGACTGTGGGAGCATTTGAAGACCCAAGAACTTCATATGATAGAGCATAGAAGGTGGTGGAAGAGACTTGGTGAAGAGATCAACCACATTGTCTATTATGGGATAGTAGGTCCTCAAAATCCACGATCTACTCCCAAAAAAAGTGGTACTGAACCTCAATGTGCTTTGCACAAGCATAAAAAATAGGATTCTTGGCCAAAGCTAAGGCACTCTGGCTATCCACATGCAATTGTGTGGGTCTTGTCCATGGAAATCCAATCTTTGCCAACAAATGGAGCCAAACTACCTCTCAAGCTATAAAATAAATGGAATAATATTTAGTATTTGTAGAAGATAGGGCCATTATAGGTTGCTTCTTACTACTCCATGAGATAGTTCCCAAGTCAAGGGAGAAAGCAAAACTTGTATTGGAGGTCTCAACTCCACATCACTTACCCAATTTGAGTCACTCCATCTAGGAATAGTGGCCCCTCTCCACAAATGATCACGTAGGACCATGTCCCTTATAAGTAGCACAATACGCTCAATTTAGCTCACTAGTGAGCCTCGCTAGGATCCTTCATGAAAGAAGATAATAATGCCACCATGAAAGAGATACTTGGCCTAGTTTGGATAAGCCAAATCAATAATCCAACAAGACACCTAGTGGCATTAGGAGGTTGGGGGTCATGATCTAAATTATGGAAGCCACTCTATAAGAAGAATTAATCAATCCTGTAGTACCAAAGCCTAGGTGCTTGCTGGTTTAGACCATAGAGGGCCTTATGCAATCTATAAACATGATCATCTTTCCCTTGGACAAGAAATCTAGGAGGCTATGAAACATGAATCTCCTCCTCAAGTATACCATTCAAGAAGGTAGACTTCACATCCATCTAAAAAACAAGACAATGGTGATGGGCTATGAGAGCCAAAATATCCCAAATAGTAGGCATATGGGATGTAGGTGTGTAGGTCTTTGTATAATCCAAACCTGCACACTGTGCAACCCTTGGCAACAATCATGGAATTAATATTTTCCAAGGAGCCATTAGCTAAATAATACTTGGGCTTAAAGACCCACTTCACACCAATCACCTTCCACTTCTATGGGCATAGAACCAACTCCCAAGTCGTAGCAAACTCTCCTACATAGCATGGTGCCAAACATCCTATGCAAGAACCTCATTAGCTCTAGTGGGTTCATGATCCTAAAGAATCAATGGCACAAGAGTGTAGTTCACACAAAGTAAACTATCTTGTTGGGCATATATCCTGGCTAATCTATGTGGGTCTAAAGAGGTTGCAAGAAAGTGAGTAACACCTATATCCTCCATGAGATGTTGATACCACCTAGGAATGGTGATAGGCTTATCCTATTGTGAGAGAGATGAAGAGGCCTCCACTACCTATAAAGCACCTATCCAAGAAGAGGGATTCCCCCTTAAACTATTGAAGTCCCCCAAAAGACACATGTGGGGATGGGGAAGGAGGAAAAACACCTAATGAAGAAGGAACCATCAAGGAATAGAAGGAACCATCAAGGATGAAAGAGGAGTAGAAGGAGAAGAAGGAGGGGATGGATGAGGAGGAGTCGAAGATGAAGAAGGGGTGCCAATAGGTAACCAAGAATGAAGGGGTGGAGCTAATGGTGGGGGGTCAACCATGATGACAAGAAACCAATTGCACAAGAAGCACCATCAATGGGATCATTAGAGGCTGAAGCCTCATCAAAGATAGCATCCCAAATCACATCAATATTTCATGTTGATGGTCGTAGAACCTATAGTCATTCGTCATCATGTTGTAATTGACGAAGATAAGCTTCTTTGACTTTGAGTGAAGTTTTTTGTCTCTAACATCATCTTTCAAAGTAAGGAAACCAATTTATTGATACTAATCCAAACACTGGCTTTTAAAAATCTTGTTATTTCCTCTATTATTTTGATTAGAAACCACAACATACAATTTTTTCCACCCATCACAATCTTGTGGCTTACAAACTGTGATATTTCCTTTCTCAGGTTCTAAAAGAAACATCTTGACCTTAGCTTCTCCAAAGCAAAGTTTCCTTTGTAAGTTTTTAGATTTCCATTATCTCTTCTTATCCTTTTCAATGTACTTGATGCTTATGTAGCATGAATGTCTCATAGCACTCACTCTATATTCTTACATGTTGCAATGGTTTCTTTCTTCGATTACATTCTATAAGCAAAGAAAATATATTCATATATAGTTTTCTTCATAATCTTAACAAAATCATGCAAGGAACAAATATGAACATGATCTAATAAAATGCTAAAGATAAGCTTCCATGTAGAAACTTCTCTATCACATATGGATGCAACACTTATTACTCTTTCTTAGTTCTTCTGCCCGTCCTTTCCTTCCACCATCTCTATCAAGCCATGTAGGCATGGAAATCTTGCATTTTCAATTATTAGAGATTCCACATATTCATTTCAAAGTTTTTCAAATTTTCACAAGGTTTCATTCACCCAATATATTCACCATACCCTTTGATTGAGAACATCTCACCATGTTCTTTGCGATCAATGATGTTCGGAATGCTTATACATGTGAACAAGAGTTGCAACACCTCAAATGTTTCCTTAGGAACTTCAAATGTAGCAAGCCACCATACATTGAACTCTTATTGAACATTAAAGTTCCTTGGGTTATTTTTGTTGAATTATAAAGCTCTATTCATTAAACTGACACTAATTCTTTTGAGCTTTACTCCTTTGACGACCTCACTTTCCTCTAGTTTTATGATAGACTCATTGCCAACTGTACCTTGCATAGATCTAGGTAGTAATTATTAAGCTCTATAAACCTAACCTTAGATGAATTTTTAAATCCCCATCTTCAATATTGCCACACCAATAACATGCATGGGATCTCTTATTAACTCTAAAATATTTGTATTGTCTAGCATTTAGGCCTTTGTTAACTTTGAAGATCTAGAAAGAGACATCATTCTACTTCTTTTTAGGTACAAAGATATAAAGGGGATCGATCCCACAGTATGCCAATACCACATCGACCTAGAGCCTGATGCCAAACCTGTGAGACAAAGACAGAGGCACATAAATCCAAAATATTCTATTCTAGAAGTATTGAAGATCCTTGAAGCCGAGTTCATTTATCCAATGGCTAACAGTGAATGGGTTTCGCCCATTGTGGTAGTACCTAAGAAGAGTGGGAAACTTCAAATATGTGTGGACTTCCAAAAGCTGAATTCCAAGACAAAGAATGATCATTTCCCTATCCCTTTCTGTAATAAAGCATAAGTCACCTTAGTCTAGACTAAGCTAGGGGGTTAAGTATAAAAGGGAGAGATGTAACTTGTGAGTGATCTTTTTTCCATTTTAAAACAATACATGCTTTGAGGTTCCTTCCTCCCACCATCTAAGAGGATGCATGCTCTTAGCCACCAAGATATGGGGTGCATACCATGTCCCACCTTGACATGAGGTGAGTATTCATGTTGCAGCTTACATCTATGATTCTCAGCCTTCCATGGCAATACTATTTCATGCTTAGCTACCTTGGCTATGGCTTCCTTGCAAACACATTGTATTTCTTGTATTTCTTTGCAAGTATGGTGTATTTCATAAATTTCTAGTTATATGTCTTGTTGAACTAGTATATTACATTGGTATTAGAGCATGGACTTTGATCCATGGGAAGAGTCATTTTCATGGAGAATCTAGTCACAGTATGGTTGCAGGGTGGCTGGGAGCAAAAAATTTAGTCACAAGGGTCTACACAATTCAAATCGTGACTAGTGGGAGTCTTCTACAGCAAGTCAAGACCAAATTGGTGGATCTTGAAGAAGGCAAGAGGGAGAAATGGTGGCTTCAAGGTCATTTTAGCAGCTCGTGGTCCATTTGAGGGTCATTTTGGGGATTCCTGATCCTAATTGCAGACTTAACCATAGATTAGTGGGATTGAACCTTGGATTACTTTTTGGAACAAGCATCTTTCCTCTTTCTCAAGCTTTCTTCTTCAAGCTGCCATGGAGGAAATTACTCATCTCTCTCTTCCATTGTTTCTATCATCTATGCAACCTATATAGGACCAAAGTAGGCATCCTAAGCTTGACATCAAACACCTATATGCTTGGATTTGGTGAAGTATTCATCATGATGTTGAAGAAGCAAGCTGGCAGCATTTTGCACCATCTTTATAGCACTTGAAACTGCTCTTTGATCAAATGTTTGGAGATTGGAGGCTACAAGCTCTTCTATAAGGTCATTTAGATCATAAAGGGGATGTACAAGGCATCAATGGCATTCTTCCTTCTCTCCTCTTCAAGATTGAAGCTCTCTTCAAACCCTAGCCATGGCTGAAAATGTACAATATGAGGAATCCTTCAATTTCTTGAAGATTTGGCCTCTTCTTGACTTCTTCTAGCTTTCTAATAGCAAGGGAAAGCATCTACATCTAGCATGAAGATTTCTTGTAAGATTGAAGCATTCTTTTCTCTTGAATTAGGGCAAAACAAGGCAGTCACTTGAATTTTTAGAATTTTTGGACTTTGAAGGATGGTATCATGGGGCTTTTAGTTCTTGATGCATCCTAAAGCTTCTATGCATGGGATTATATCAGGAATTCATGGTCTTGCTTCAATACTGCAAGGATAGGGCTTCTTCTTGGCATTGCAAGTGTATGGGCACCATATGCAAGCTTATGTGCTTCAATGGAAGAGTTCTCTATCAAGGATTGAAGTCTTATACCCTTTTGGATGCTTATCATTGATTCCCCTTTCAAATTTCCAGCCACATTTGGGCTGCAAGGATCACTTCTATCAAAGTTTTTGGATATTGGAGCTTTCTTGAAGGAAAAATTGGAGTCTATGAGCTACATATTCATCATGGGGATTGCAATTTGAGGATATTCTTGGCTACATCAAGTGGGAGATCAAGAATTTCAAGTATCAAATGATAATTGGAGCTTCCACACTCATCTACTCCAACAATGAAAGATGTATTTCTAAATTTCACTCTTAATCCCTTTAATATCAAATTGCTTAAGCCATCCAATTGTTGAAAAGGGAGAATTAAGAGTGGTCCCATTTAAGAATTATCATTTGATTGCATTTAGACCCAACTTAGGGCTGAATGATGTTATGCTGAATTCTTTTCATCCATCTCAATAAAAATCAGAAGCCAATTATTAATAATCTTCTCCATTTGTTGGAAACTTTATGCCTAATCCTTATCTTGATTTCTTGATGGACTGAATGCAATCTGGCTGAGAGTAGAATCAAGTGGTAAGTGGAATAAAATTGTAAAGTAGTAAGTCATTGCTATAAGTATTACTTACCTATCCTCATTTCAATTCCAGCCCTATTCCATTTTCGTTCTAGCATATCATGAAATGGTAAAATTTTGATTCAGCCATGCATATCATGAATTGATTGTTAGAAAACTAGCTTTGCCATGTATATTCTGATTGAGGAAAAAGGTCAAAGCCGGATGAGATAGCAAGACAATAGAGACGTGACCCTCCCTTGCTATTTAAGACTCCATAGGGGTGCACAACCTGGCCTGGAAGGAACTTTGCATACCTTCTGGAGTTTTAGAGCCCATTTAGGTGGCCATCTTGCCGTTTTATCTCTCACCACATGTGGTGGACTATGGAAGACCACTTGGGAAAGAGTGGATGAAGATTTGAAGACTAATGGTATCAAATAGGGCAGTTTGTGACATCCTTGAACAGATATGCAGGTCTTTCCAATAGGTATCTATCAATTGCAGGTGTTTCTTGGATACATATAGGTGCCCTACAACCCATCACTGATCTATTAGTTGTTTTGGGGGTCTACAAGTACTATAGGACCCATTTCAGGGTGAAACAAGGTTTCCATAGGGTGTTTATAGGTTGCAGGAATTCATAGGACATGTTCACAATTTCTATTACAAAATTTCTGTCATGATCTGATTTGAGAGCTTGATAGCTTGATTTGAAGAGGGGATATCAAACTTTGATTTGAATAAAAAATTATAGTAATCAAACTCTGGGAGCAAAAGTTATAGCAAAATTTTTGACAGGGGGTCTAGTGGGAGTGCACCTCGACAGGCTGACAGGGATGCACTGTTTGAGTTCATTTAACCTGTATATCCTATTGCAAGCTGAGATCTTGCTAAATCTGGAGTATTCTACTATATAAGCTTCCTTTGGATCAAGAAACCGTTGGCATTTATGCAATACTAAGTAAGTTATTGACAGTTTTCTTCCCCACAGTCATCTTTGAGAACACCTATCCATAATGGCCAAAAACAAAAGAAAAGATCAAGTCATGGAGACCATTCAAGAAGACATCAGAGAATATATCAATGATCAAAACAAAAATAATGAAGCCCTCAATCATGACCAACAAGATGATGTTGTAAGCATTGGTAATGCTCATAGTGCACGAGTGGGTAATGATGGAAATCCCTTGTCTCACGAATCTTTTGAAGACTCTATGCTTTAAAGAGAGATGTGCATGTTGAACATTAGGATGCATGATTATTATGAGAAACTATCCAAATCCTTGGAAAAGGTTGAGAACACATCCAACAAAGTGGATGAAGGACTTCAGCAACTAGTCAAGTTTATGAAGAGTGGATTTGAAGATGTAGTAGCAGCTATCAAGGACTTGAAGACTCAAATCACATCTTTCCCACCAAATGTACCCACTTCTCATATTGAAAATGTTTCAGCTCAGCCCTCCAATATGAAAGGAAAGGGGATTGATCAGCCTATAATGTCAACCTTTGAGAAAGGGGAGCCATCAACATTGAAGAGTGCTCATTATCAGCCATCAATGTCATCAAAGCATCATACCCATCCTCAATTCAATTCAAGACGTGAGGTTGCTTATGAAGAAGAGGAGGACTTAATAGAAGAAGAGATTGAGGAGTTTCATGGATGTGACCCCTTCTAAAAATCTTTTCCCTCTTAATCTACCATTAAGCAAAAAGAATTGGATTTTCATGATAAAAGTGGAAGATTTGATGAAAGAAGGTCATTTCATGATATCACCAACAAAGACAAGTCGTTTCATGGTCAGGCCACAAATTGGACAACATCATTCTTTTGGATTGGGACAACCAAATCATGGTGGTAATACTTCTAGACCAGAATCTTTTAAAAGAGATTCAATGAATAGAGATTCTTGGAGACAATCATCTCTTGGGCAGCACTTCAACAATTTCCAGCCAACCTATAATGAAAGGAAGTACAAAGAAAAGATTACCATTTTCAACTTCAAGGGGGATAATGCATCTCCAACAGAGTGGAAAAATGCATCTCCAATGGAGTGGAAAGAATGGGTAAACAAATTAGAGATGTACTTCACACTTTTTCCTCACCATGATGAAGCCAAGATCTATTTTGCAACACTCTATCTTGAATGCTACACGCATATATGGTGAAGATATATGCAAAGAGTTGGTCACAATTTTGCTTCTTAGGAGGATTTTAAGAAGGAAATGTTGGAAGTGTTTGTCTCTCAAATGGAGAAAGAAAGATTGCAAAGAAGATGGTATGGTCTTCAACAAAGGGGCATGTCCATTCGTGATTACTCTAATATGTTCCTTAATATTTCTATGTACATTGAAGGGATTGATGATTTGGCCAAGTTAAACAAATACATCTTTGGTTTAGATTCAACCCTCTCTTCGAAAGTAGGTGCAATGCAGCCCAAGACAATTTATGAAGCCATTTTATATATTGAAAGGTATGTGCAAAAATACAGAAGAGAATCAATGGGTGTTCAACAAAAAAGTGTAGGGTATTCATTACCTAATCAACCTTCAAGGGTTGGAGCACATTTCAGCCCATCAAAGGGATGTTTATAGGTAAGAAGGCAAGGGAAATAGTACCTATAATAGTAATTACAGCAAGTTGCCTACATATCCAACGGTCTATGGACAAAACCAAGTGGAGAAAATGGTTATAGACCAATGGTTGAAGCAAAACAAAGCTTTGCAAGGGCTGAAAATGCACAAAAGGGATCTCAAAACAACACTTACAACAAAGTCCTTTCAAATGAACAAATAAGAGACATGAGGGCCAAAGGGTTATGTTTTAAGTGTGGAGAAAAGTGGACACAAGACCATAGGCTGAAATGCAAATCCAAAAATAGCAAGTTTAACTTTGTCATCATAGGAATGTATTTCATAGGATGAAAGTGAAGAGGGGAATGTATTTCATGTGGAAGCAAGCCTTATGGTTGAAGAATTACATGACGAGGATGAATGAAATAATGATGAATTCTATGATACTGTGAACAATTTTCCTTTATCTGGATGAATCTTTATGTGCAATCTTTCATGATGCATGGACCGGTTGTAAAGGAGAAAACACCCTTAGACTTGAGGGGATGATCAATGGAAGAATGGTTCATCTTTTGATTGATAGGGGTAGCACCCATAGCTTCACTAATACCAAATCTTTGCATGGGTTGAGATTGCTTCCTCAACAAATGCAAGTGCCATTGAAGATTCAAGTGGCTAATGGAGCTTATGAATCAAGTAATGACGTATGCCTACACACTCCTATAACTCTATCTCCTTCATGTATTATGGAACTGGACTTGATCACTTTGGAAATGGGTCCCATAGATATTGTCATTGGCTGCGATTGGCTAAAAACCATTGGAAAATTATCTTTGGACTTGCAAAACATGCTGATGGAATTCCAATGGAATGGACATCCTATAATATTGAAGGGCATTGGTCAAAAGCAAATGGAACTCATCTCTATGAAGAAGATGCGTAAATAAATCAATGCACGGTCATGCATATTCACTCTTTTGCTTGCGAAAGTGGATGAAGAGCAATCACCAATTAAGACATCATCTTCTTCAAAGCAAAAGGATCCAAGAATGGAAGAGCTATTGGAGGAATACAAAGATTTATTTTAGCAATCATCATCTTTGCCTCCAAAGAGAGAGGTAGACCACCCTATTGACTTGTTTCCCAACACAAAACCCATCAACAAACCTCCCTATGGCTTGTCAAATTTTGAAAGGGAAGAGGTGGAAAGACAAGTTAAAGAGTTGCTGCAAATGTGTTTAATTCAACTAAGACATTCTCCGTTCGCCTCTCTTGTGCTCTTGGTTAAGAAGAAAGATGGATCTTTTTGCATGTGCATTGATTATAGGGATCTTAACAAGTCCACAGTGAAGAATAGATACCCGATTCCTCGCATTGACGACCTCTTGGATGAGCTCAAAGATGCAAAGGTCTTCACCAAGATTGATCTTCATTCAGGCTATCGTCAAATTTGAATGAAGGAAGGGGATGGGTATAAAATAGCCTTTAGGACTGAAAGAGGGTTATACCACTTCTTGGTCATGCCATTTGGGCTTTCAAATGTGCTCGCTACTTTTCAAGCACTCATGAATAAGATATTGCAGCCTTTCTTGTTCAAAATAGTCATTGTATTCTTTAATGATATCCTCATTTATAGAAAATCCAAGAATGAGCATTTAATATACGTGTGAGAGGTTTTTGACACATTAAGAAGACACACACTCTTTGCCAAAATGTCAAAGTGCTCTTTCATGGAAGATGAAGTGGAATACTTGGGTCACATTGTGGGAGAGTAAGGCATTCGTGTGGATCCTAACAAGGTGAAATGTGTCAAAGAGTGGTCTACTCCTGTGAATTCTACTTCCTTGAGGGGTTTCCTTGGATTATCTTCATTCTATAGGAGTTTTATAAAAAAATATGCTCATGTGGCGGCTTCTTTGACCGTTAGGTTGAAGAAAGAAGCTTTCTTTTGGGACTTCATAGCCGACAAGAGCTTCAATGAGCTGAAATCTCTATTAGTTTCAGCACCCATTCTTATATGCCCGGATTTCTCTAAGGAATTCATTATATGTGTGGATGTTAGTGAAAGAGGAGTTGGGGCTGTTTTGTATCAAGACCATGGAGTTATAGCCTACGAAAGTTGCAAGCTTGATGACAAGGAGCGTCAACTATATGTTTATGAACAAGAGATATTGGCAGTTTTGCATCCTATCAAAAAGTAGCATCACTATATATATGGCAGCCATTTCAAGGTGAAGAGAGATCATCATGTGCTGAAATACTTCCTTTCCCAGCCAAATTTGTCCCCTAAACAAAGGAGGTGGCTAGCTTCTCTTCAAAGCTATGATTTTGAAATATCCTACATGGCTGGAAAAGATAATGTTGTGGCGGATGCTTTATCACGTATGTGGGCATGTTTTTTATCTTCAATTTCAAATGTACATAGGGATTGGATTCATGACATCCAAGAATAATATTTTCTTGATGAGCAAGCATCAAAGATGATGAATGAATTTCAGCAAGGAAAAGGAGAAGAGTATCCCAATTTCAATTGGCACAATGGTCTTTTATGGTATCATGGTAGAGTCTACTTGACACCACAATCCTCTTTCAAAGATAGTATTTTTTATGAGATGCATTCTTCACCTTTAGAGAGTCATCATGGGCTATTCAAAAAATTTGACAATATCCATAAGAGCTTCTATTAGAAGGGCATTTGGCAGGATATCAAGGATTATGTGATGCAATGTCTTCCGTATCAACAAAATAAAAACTCATCTCTTCTATCCGGCGGCTTACTTCATCCACTCCCTATTCCTCAAGGCAAGCGGACTGATATCTCTATGTATTTTATCATGGGATTGCCTAAAATAAGTATGGGTGGAATAGCATTTATGTGGTAGTTGATTGGTTGACTAAATTAGCCCATTTCATCCCTACTAAGGCCCAATTTACAACAAAGCAAGTGGCTCAACAATTCACGAAATGTATTTTCAAGATTTATGTTTTGCCAATGAAGATTGTGTCCAATCGCAACACTAAGTTTATGGACAGCTTTTAGAGGAGTACATTCTATTCAATGGGGACTCTTTTGGCGCCTAGTACCGCATATCACCCACAAATGGATGGGCAAATCAAAAGAGTTAACATATGGCTAAAAGTTTATTTGAGGCACTTTTGCCATGAGACACAAAATGCATGGGACCAATGGCTCCATCTAGCGGAGTTTTGTTACAATGATACTTACCATATGAGCATTGGAATGTCTCGTTTTGAAGCTTTATATGGCTACAAAGTACAAGTACCCTCAACATTGTTTCATGAAGATGTAAATCCACAAGCCCGTGAGGAGTTGGAAAAGACGGAGGCCCTTATGAAGTAATGCAAGGACAACATTATCAAAGCTGAAGATCTATGCAGATGAGAAAAGAAGATATGTGGAGTTTGAGAAAGATGAATGGGTATTTTTGAAGGTTCCCAAGTCACGTTATGCTTCTCTTAAAGGAGGACACAAAAAACTTGCTCATAAGTTTTATGGTCCTTATTGTATCGTCAGGCGAGTTGGGGATCTTGTTTGTCAACTAGATTTACCTTAAAACACAAGAATCCATAATGTCTTTCATGTGTCTCAGCTTAAAAAGTAAGTGGGTCCTCAAATTCAAGTTCTTGAAGAACTACCTCCCTTGGATGATGATGGTTTGATCACATATGAGCCCGAGAAGATTATTGGCAAGTAGGAGAAGGTTTGAAGAATCATATTCTTGTGGAATACCTAGTCAAATTGAAGGGTTTGCCTATTGAGGAGAATTCATGGCAACAAGCATCATATTTGGAACAATTTCCATGGCTTAAGCAAGAGGACAATTCATAAACAGGGCAGTAAACAGCTTGTTATATTAAATTTTTGTGTGAAAGTAAATTGTTTCATCGGTATCAAAATTTGATTTTGAAGGCATGGCTAGATATTACATGTTGTTCTCTACATTTCTATATCTTGCATGTGGAAATCGGCCACTTCTAGCTCAAGATATGGCCAATTTTGTACTACAACATGTTTTGGACAGTTTACAACAGTTTGTTCCATTTATATGATCCTTCTTCATCAACTTCTTTGATCTTCATCAACATGGAGCTTCATTACAGCATGATTCCAAATGATTCAAGCCATCTTTGTAATCATCTTTATAATTTTTTCCCAATTCAGCTTTGAGGACAAAGCTCTTTTAGGCCGGGATGGCTTGTAATAAAGCATAAGTCACCTTAGTCTAGAGGATTAAGTATAAAAGGGGGAGATGTAACTTGTGAGGGATCTTTTTGCCATTTTAAAGCAATACATGCTTTGAGGTTCCTTCCTCCTACCATCTAAGAGGGTGCATGCTCTTAGCCACCAAGATATGGGGTGCATACCATGTCCCACCTTGACATGAGGTGAGTATTCATGTTGCAGCTTACATCTAAGATTCTCAGCCTTCCATGGTAATACTATTTCATGCTTAGCTACCTTGGCTATGGATTCCTTACAAAAACGATGTGTTTCTTGTATTTCTTTGCAAGCATGGTGTATTTCATAAATTTCCAGTCATATTTATTGATGTGAGAACTAGTATATTACACTTTCATAGACCAACTATTGGACACAGTGGCACGCCATGAGCTCTATTCCCTCGTGGATGGATTCAGCGGATACAATCAAGTCCAAATTGCAGAAGAGGACCAATCCAAAACAACCTTCACATTAGAATGGGAAACCAATGCTTATGGGGTGATGCCGTTTGGGCTCTATAACGCTCTCGGCTACCTTTCAACAAGTGATGATGGTTGCCTTCCAAAACCATCTATTTGATTTCATAGAGGTATATCTCGATGACTTCTGTGTCTATAGTCTAATCTATGAGCTTTGGGGACATTTAGAGCAGTGTTTTGATAGATGTCAAGAGTATGGGATGTCTCTCAACCCCGAAAAATGTGTCTTTGGTGTCTCATTAAGAGTTCTTCTAGGCCACATTGTTTGTGCACAAGGGATAGCAACAAATCCTGCTAAGATTGAGAAGATTGCCAACTTGATAGCCCCAACCAACCTTAAGAAATTGAGGGGATTTCTTAGTCATGTGGGCTATTATAGAAGATTCATTGCATACGTTGCGATGAAGGCAGTCCCTTTGCATAAACTCCTTAGGAAAGATGCCAAGTTTACATGGACTAATGATTATGATGTGGCGTTCAACACCTTGAAGTAGTGTTTGATTGAAGCACCCATCATGCAGCCTCTTGATTGGATGAAGGAGTTCCATGTGCATATTGATGCATTAGTTGAAGGCCTAGGTGTAGTCTTATGCCAAAAGGGCCCCTCTAAGTTAGATCAACCTATCTATTATGCAAGTTGGAAAGTAATCGATAGAGAGTGAAACTACATAGTGACGGAGCTTGAGTGTCTAGCAATGGTGTTTGCTTTGGAAAAGTTCTGGCATTATCTGCTATTGATGCATTTCAAATTCTACATGGACAATGAAGCCCTGTCCTTCCTGATGAACAAGGCCGGCATAAAGGGAATAATGATGAGATGGCTCCTTTTGTTCCAAGAGTTTGACTTTAAAGTGGTTACCAAACCCTATCACTCTCATGTCCTGGCTGATCATTTGTCGTGAATCCCTCAAAGCGATGAAGAAGACGAGCAAGATGATCCAGAATTTCTTGATGCTTCCTCGTTTCTAGTTGAAATAGTTACCCCATGGTATGCAGACATAGCCAACCTCATGGCAACCCAACAATATCCCCCTGGCATCTCGAGCCGTGAGAGGAAGAATCTTTTGTTGGAATCAGCCCCCTACACCCTATTAGGTGGTGCTTTGTATAAGAAAGGCAAGGACGAAGTCTTGCGAAGATGTGTTGCAGGGAAGAAATTGGCATAGTATTGAAAGCATGGCATGACGAGCCCTATGGTGGACACTTTACAGGAGAAGCGACATCTAGAAAGGCCTTACTTTTTGTAGGATATTGGTGGGCCGACCCTCTATAAGGATACCTATGATTACTACAAACAATGTGATACTTGTTAGTGAATGGAAAAGCTTACCAAATCTAGTGCCATGCCCTTGCAACACATTATTCCCCTAAAGCCATTCGAGAAGTGGGGAATCGATTTTGTGGGTCCCATTGATCTGCCAACGAGAAGGAAACAGAATAGATACATCTTGGTTTGTATTGACTACGTAACAAAGTGGCGTGAAGCTAAAGCTCTGAAGCGGGACGATGGTAATAGCATGGCCTTGTTCTAAAGCGGGATGATGGTACAAAAATATCATCACCCATTTTGGTAGTCCTCTAGAGTTTGTCAATGATTGGGTACCCACTTCCTCAACAAGATTATGGAAGAGTTAACAAAACTATACAAGATCTATCATCATAAGTCCATACCCTATTATCCTAGAGCCAATGGCCAAGTCGAAGTTACCAATCACATCCTCTGCTCAATTTTGATACGAACGATAGCCGCATATCGTCGTGATTGGGATGATCGACTTATAGAGGCCTTTTGGGCGTATAGAATCTCCCATAAGGCGGCTACATGACAAACTCCTTTCCAGTTAGTGTATGGAGGAGCAGAAGCCATATTTCCTATTGGACTCAAGCTACCCTCTCTGCATGTGGCCATCAAAGAATGCTTGGGAGATGACGAGTCCTTTGCAATGTCGTCTCTTGCACTTGGAGTGTCTCGATGAGATTCGCAGAATGGCCCTATAGTGCATGGAAGCCACGCAAGCTCATAGAAAGATCTATCATGACAGCTTCATCAAGCAGAAGGAGTTCAAGGGAAGGTGACTTAGTTCTCGCTTATGATTCCTGATTTGGAAAGTTTCCAGGCAAGCTCCAACAATGCTGGATGGGCCCTTATAAGGTACTTGCCATCAATTCGAATGGCTCATCCAAGTCCAAACAGTCAATGCTTTGGATGATCCTTTCCTTATTAATGGCTATCGCCTCAAGAAGTATTACCCTCCCTGGGAATCATGACAATGACCATTGATAGCTTCCTCATTCCTTGCACAATGGTCGAGACAATTTTACCTAATGCTCTTGATAACCTTCTTGCTGATCCTGATCATATGGTTTTGTCCTGATTGCCCCTCGTAGCCACCTTCACCTCTCCCTTGGCTTCCTTTCTGTTTGATGGAACAGAGGTGGTGAGGATGGTTCTGATACATGGCATTCCTGCCATTCTACTCTTCAACAACAATCTTTAAAAAAAATAAGAAAAAATAAAAATAAAATAAAAAAATATCGATCATGGAAGAAAAGGACTTCAGTCCCTATCATGCTGATTTATTCTTCAAGACAAGGTGGAAACACCCTCGGAGTAGGGTAAAAGAAAAAGAAAAAGAAAAAAATAAACATTAAAAAAAGCTGTTATGGGAGAAAAGGAAGCAATTCCTTGTCATAAGAGGCCTCACATTCCAAGACAAGGTGGCACACATCCTTGGATGGGAAGCTGGCTGTGGAAAAGGCGGTAACACCTCGCAGTCCAGGATCACCGAATCTCTAGTTAAACTCTTGCAGATGAAGTTTTCGAGCCACCTCCCTTGGTGCGCTGAATCTTGTAACCTCTCCAGTGCTTTTATTCCTACAACAAACTAAGTTTCCAACATGCAAATCCAACACCGAACTTGTTGACTACCCCTCTAGGTAGGCCTCTTCACCAACCAATCCACGTTGATACCATCAACCAGACGAAGTTGTTCTTCATCGACAAACTTAGAGAGTTGTGAGCTTTCATCCTAACCGGATGGGGATGTGAGTATGGGTTGCCCTTTGTATTCATCAATATAGTGTGAGATAGAGGGTGGGGTGAGTGACCAGTCCTTGCCCTTGATATTCAACAGAGAGGTGAGATGTATTAATGGAGCATTGCACGCACGGGAGATGGGCCTCTCAATGCACAAAGCACAATCTTATTTTTATGCATGGCATTATAAGGCTCCATGGCATTCCTTCTTGCACCATATATCGGCACATGGCGTGATGTACAATTGCACCATCAATTGCACACAAGGCATACGCCCTTTGCACAAGTGATAGTGAGGATTACATCAATGGGTTTTAGGAACGGGCTACCCTCATGTATCTATTAATAGAGCATGAGACAGGGGGGGTTGAATGTGACTAGTGTTTTCTCAATCAATTATCGAGAGGTGCAGATTGAGGAACGTTACGACAATTGGAGTCACGTACATTTTCTTTTCCCTGTGCACACACGGGATGGGTCTCTACCACCATCACAAGACACATCACTCTGTTCTGTGCACTGCACTATTCGGCTCCCTAGCTTGCCTTCTTGCACTTATGCCAGACAGGTTGGAATGCACTATTGCACCATTAACTCTACAATGGCATACTCCCTTTGAATCATTTTCCCCTTGTTCCATTCTAAATCAGGTGTGAGGTATGGGTTCCCATGATTATTCATTGAGCAATGTGAGAGCTGGGGGGAGCGACTATTCTTTCATCCTCCTCCATGAGCGATAGTGAGCTAAATGTTAAACATTTCATCATCACTAACACACTTCACTGGACAGAGCTACCTCCCTGGGTACTGTTGCGTGGTCCTTGCCATGTTGGACATGTGCTAGGACATGTGCTGTAAAGACGCTTTGGTACCTTCTACAAATGATTATGATACTGCACATGCCATCAACAATCACCGTTGACTATTTGCAAAATCGGGCCAAGTGTTTCTAACCCTATTCCTTTTTCTGTTTTCAAGTGGTCATGTTTTAAGTGTGGGGACGTTAGTGTTGGTCTAATGTGGGGTTCTAGGTCCCTGTTACGTGGTTCACCCTTCCCATTAAAGTCTTAAGTGTGGGGACGTGTCCCTACGTGTCTATGAGGCATATCCTCATGCACATCCCGATTTTGATTATGCATCTATGCCACGATTGGATTTTACCCTGATGGGGTCCCTTTCCCACCCACCCATCCTCTCTCACCCCACTCTTGTGGACATTCCTTTCCCATTTCTTTTTATCCCTTGATTTGACGATTTTTCATGTGAATGTATCCTACAATCACCCGAACCCATATCCAACCTTATAGAAATGTTTGTCCATTTAACTGGTACACTTTTTCTTTTTATAGCCCCCTGTTTCGATCAACGGTTCAAAAGTTATTCATTTTTGAAGAATTTTACGTCACCTTGATATTTTCCCATGTGAACGTGCCCTTTTTGCTTCAAAACTATTAATGCATGTGAAAGTCCTGACCTATACCTTCCACTCGACATTTTTCCTTCTTACTGCCCGTCATTTTGGTGTACGGTTTGTCTCTTATTAATTATTGCATATTTTTGAGTATTTTTTCTACGTGTTTTTGATGTTTTTCTATGTAAACACCCATTGTTCACATCGGAACTATGTTTTGATGTGATAGTCCGACCCGGCTCATCTAACTAAACATTTTTTATTTTTCGTGCACTTCATTCTAGCAGATGGATTTTCTAATATTAATTTTTGTGTGTTTTGTGTGTCTCGTTTTTTATCTTTCGCGTGTGAATGTCCGTGTTTTCGGTTTTTGACATGTGTCTACATATCCGTGACGTGTCTTCATTCATGCGTCCCCCCTGTGCATCATTTTGATCTTGGAACTGCAAATTTTTTAACCCCCACATCCGCTTTCGCATGTGGGATGGAGGGTGAACGCCCTATCCTTTTTATTTCAAAATCAACTTTATTTATTTTAATTAAAAAAACCAACCCCTTTCCTCCTACCCGTTCTCGTTCCCGTTTCTGTTCCCATTCCCACCCCCTCCCTCTCTGCCAAACAAGGAGAGGATTGGGGAGAGAAAGAGGAGAGAGAAGACTGCAGAAGAGAGAGAAAGAGAGTGATGAGGAGAGAGAAAGACTAGAAGAAGAGAGAGAAAGACAGAAAAGGAAGGAAGGAAGCCATGAAAGCTAGAGAGAGGGAGAGAAGATGAAGGAGACTTATTATTATAATATGATGGTCCAAATGTCAAGTCCCTTACATCTTATATACCCGCTAGTGTAGCAGGTATTTTCCTCCATTATTTTATTCATGTATTCCCCCTGTATTCTCCATCCCTTACATTCCATCCCCACCCAAAGGTTTTTGCCCTAAAAAACAAAATGGGCATTTATTACAAAATAGAGCAGGGCAGGGCAATCTAGAGTACTACTCTGCTGCATGATTACAAGGGGTTATTCAATAAATCATGTGCCCTAGTGGAGCGCCTCGAGCAGCACATTGTATATCTCTACTCCATCAAAACCTATTTCAATTGCATTCCTTGCTGCATTCTTGAAATTTGGAACCATGTTTGAAATCTCTTCTATTCTCAGAGCACGGGGTGTTGAATATTTAGTGTATCCTTTATTAGATGGAAGGGGTAACTTTCCAATGAACTTTTTGTTGGAGAAAGACATAGGAGGCTACCCATTAGGCTGATAAGAAGAACAATAAAATCTGTCGACATGCCATAGTTGGAGGAAAAAGATTCCTCCTTTATCATGAACAACCTACACGATAGGTTTCCAAGCTTTGACCTATTCTTTGCTCTAAATTCCTAGTGCACGGGGGTACCCTCACGCACTTTCGGAGATGCAGGTTGCTTCGGACAAGAGGAATCCTTCTTCAGTTGCTCGTTGTGAGTAGGAAAGAATGGTAAGTGAAAATGTGAAGGATTCAGGATTCCGTCTCTGATTTGGTCTTGTGAAATCTTCATTCAAGTAATATTTAGGATTTTATCATGTGAAATCTCCCTTCCCTCAGCGAGCTTCGCAAGAAGTCTCACAAATTGGCTCAAGGTCCTATAGGATTCAAGATTCTATCCTGATTCAGTCCTGTGAAATCAAGAACTATAAATGTTCCGGTGGTGCCATCAACAATTCGGGAAGAAAGGAAGCACCCGCTTTTAATAGCTTTGTCGTGTAAAAGTCACCCAATGGATCACTGCCTACGCTCCGATCATGGCTACATTGAGACATGAGTTGTCATTCCTTGGCAGAGCCTAGCCTTGCTAGAGCAACAAGAGTGTTTGAGAGAGATCCACCTGTAGATGCTTTGAAAGAGTGCCCATCTAAAGCACGCACGCAGAACCTTTCCTATTTCTTCCTTGTGCCTTTCTCAAGCTGCTAATTAAGTAGGAAAGAGATGGATCAAACGAGAGAAAAAACTGCTATGCCTTTTAATTGTCTTGTTGTTTTCTTCCTTGTGTTCTCCTTCTTCTTCTTTTGTTGATGATGAAGTGACATGACTAGATTTGGAAGATCAAGAGCCAAGGCAAAGTGAAAACGACCAAATGACTGCTTGGAATGAGGCTCAAAGTCCCTGGGAAGCTCTGGTAGAATCCTTTTGATCAATGGAGATGGGAGGGAAAAGATCTGAACTGGTTTTTCTCCATGGAAGCTTGGTTGAAGCTTGAGAATGAAGAGAGAGAAGACTCTTGTTGAAAAGTAACTAGAACTTTACCCTCTTCTACTCCATTTACCATTGTCTTTTAGGAAAATACCTTCAAAATTGGCCAAAAATGACCCACGAGCCACTAAATCTGGCCTTCTAGCCTCCAAACTTAGTCCAAGACTCCATTAATGCTCCAGACTTGCAATCCTTGTGGTCCAAAATTCCTTGATAACTGCACTGCTACTCCATGTCATGTCTGCACCTGTGTACCTATGGCTCTTAAATACGTGTGACTTAAAAGGGATAACTGAATGGAATGTTGGCCAATTGGATCAAGAACCTATGGCTTTGATACCAATTGTCAAGGAGAGGACTGGGGAGAGAGAAAGAGGAGAGAGAAGACTACACAAGAGAGAGAAGAAGAGAAGTAGAAGAGAGAGAAAGAGAGTGACGAGGAGAGAGAAATACTAGAAGAAGAGAGAGAAAGATAGAAAAGGAAGGAAGGAAGCCATGAAAGCTGGAGAGAGGGAGAGAAGATGAAGGAGACTTATTATTATAATCTGACGGTCCAAATGTCAAGCCCCTTACATCTTATATACCCGCTAGTGTAGCAGATATTTTCCTCCATTATTTTATTCCCGTATTTCCCCTGTATTCCCCATCTCTTACACTCTCTTTCTCCTTTCTTTTTTATCTTATTGTATAAGAAAACAACAATCTAATTTAAATAAACAAAAACAAAACCAAACAAACAAACAACCAAACCAAAACACCACCCTTACCTACTCAATTTCTATTTTTTCTTTAAATTTTAACTTTAAAAAAACATAAATAAAAACAAAGAACCCCCCTCTCCTGCTCATAACCACCCAACACCCCTTCTCTCTCTCCTCTCTCTTCTTCTTTCTTCTCTCCCTCTCTCTTTCTCTCTCTTTCCCTCTTTCTCTCTCCTTGACACCCCTTCCCTTCCCCTTTCCCCTTTCTCCCTCTTTCTCTCACCTCCCCCCTTTCTACGTATCCTCCCCTCTCCCCCATTGCTTCCTCTCTACCATTGCCTCCCTCTCCTCCATTGCCCTTCTCTCCCCCTTCCTACTCTCTCTCTCCCTCGCGGTGCCCAACGCCCCTGCCCCACCCGTTGGTGCTTCTCGCTGCCCACTGGCGCTCAGCACGCCTGCCTTGCCTTGGTCGTCCTTGTTGCCGCTGAGAGGATGCACACGTGCTAGGTTGCTACCTGCGCCGCCTGCATGTCGCCAAATTTTTTGGGGCCGCTGCCTCCATTGTCGTTGCAGCCGCACATCTGCCTCCACTCCCTCTTGCACTGCCTTGTCCCGCCTGCCAGCTGGGCGCCCTTGCCCGCTGGCCGCTGTTTGGCCACTGCAACCCCTACCAACCTCGCCACCCCCACCAACCCCACCATGCCTTTCCCCTTAACCCCCCTTTCCTATGCCCCCATTATCCCCCTTCCCCCCAATTTCCCCCTTGTTTACACCCAACCCCACTAATCCCTCCTAAGGCCCCTTTTCCCCCTACCTTTGTAGAACCCCCCCTTCTCTTCCCTAGCCCCCTTTCCTATCATCCCCCAAACGTGCACGAGATTCGAATTCATAAAAAATTCATAAGAATCAAAAATTAATTCCAAAAGAAAATATTGAAAAAAATCTGACCCTTTTTTCATGCTGATGAATGATAAATGGATATTCAATTCCCAGACTCATCACTTATTTTTTTTTCGTTCGTGGAAAATCATTTTCAGATGCCAAAATACTTGAAAATTTGCCAAAAATGGTGAAAAATGGCTAGTAAATTCCATAAAATTTTTAGCAAGCTTCTTTTTCATATTTTCTATCTTTGAAGCTATTTTAATCACAATTTGACTCAAAAAACCAAAAACAAAATCAAAACAATATAAAAATTCAAACATACATATTTAAATGCATCCACAAAATCCACAATACAATTTCTCACCACAATATTTTTGTTTTAAAAAAATAAAAAATATAAAAAAACAAGACACAATAAAAACAAACTAATGAACAACTCACACATTATTTTAAAAAAATCACACATGATTTATCCCCACGGCCAAATTTTCTTTTTCCATTTTTCTTTCTTTTCGATTTTTCTATTCTCCCTGTGGTGTTATTGTTGGTTTCTCGTGTATTTGACAGGAGGTTGACTATTTCCTAGTCACCTTGCTGTTATCACATGTGGATCTTTCTATTTCTTGGCATTGACTTAGACAAAGGATTTTTGCATATCTGACTTTGCGAGTGCCCACACACCGCTAGGTTCTTTTTTCTCCTCTTTCCCTCCTTCACATGCACATCAACACACAAGTAATTGTAAATAAAAATCACCCGAACATTGCACCCATAAAATTAACACAATGCACTTTTCTAATTTTGTAATTAAAATGAACCCGACCGTTAATTATAAAAGGAACCCCAGCCGTTGCATGTGCACTTTGGCACCATAACCCACCTAATTTCTGAAAGTTATCCATAGTACATGCACACACGCGCTATTCAAACAAAATTAATATTTATAATTAAAAATAAACCCCCGAAGTTAGGCACTTTGCACTTTGCACCAAAGATAATGTAATTTCTAAAAATGAATTGCATTAGTAGAGACCCTCATCTAGTCCAGTCAAAATGAGTGGGGAAGGGCTACGTAAATGACTCACCTTGCATTAACGGATTAATTTAATAATCAACTGAGCTTAATTGATCATCTAACAAATGAATTCGATAGCGATCACTCGCTCACTTCACCACTCCGTGGGTATATGCCTATGTTTATGGGGATTGGGATTTCTTAATCAAAGGTGTCAATCGTATTGGTCTAAGTTTTTTTGATGGTCTGAATTTGTGATTCTGTTTTGAGTCTAGTCAGTGTCTGGGATATGGTGTGCTTGACTTTTTATTTATTTGGAGTGCTTGATTACGGGGTTTCCAAGTGCCTGACTGTTTGCATAGCCTGAAGCTTTCGGTACCTCTATTAGTATCTTGAGTTTTAGTATCTTGAGATTCCAAATCTCTGTTCTTCAAGAAATGTAATGAAACACAAGAAGTAGTTAATGGATGTTCTTTCCTCTCGGGAGTAGGACAAGGTTGTTGAGGAATAGGAGAGGAACTTGATGCCAAATCTTTTTATTCTTCTTCAAGATCAAGAGGATGAGAATGTAGAGAAGCATTAGAAGATAGAGATGCAACATTTTTACTTTTATCTTCAAGATCAAGATCACCATGATGAGATTGTTGGATGTCAATTGAAGAACTAGATGCAAGATCCTTTCCCTCTTCTTTAATATAAGTAGGATGAAATTGTTTAGAAATAGGAGAAGAACTAGATGCAAGATCCTTGTGTTTAGCATGAAGATTAATTGGATGAGACTATTGAGGCTCAATCGAAGAACTAGATGTGAGATTCTATTTCTCTTCTTTAAGAACATCATAAGAACTTAATGCAAGTTTCTCTTGTCGTTCTTCATGAATTTGTGGTGCAACATTGGGAGAACCAAATCCAAGATGTTTGTTCTTACCTCTAGGACTAAGAGGATGAGATTATTGAGGAACAGTGGAAGAGTTAGATGTGACAGGAGGAGATCATTGTGGAATAGTAGAAGAACTGAATGCAGGATCTTTTTGTTTTTCATTTAGATCTATGAGTTGTTCTATACATCTAGTTTGAAAACTAACTCTACTGACAAGTTCATTCATATAATGGATAATAGATTCTACAGAGAGATTATCTAAGTATTGCATACTAAGAGGATTTTTATAAACATTAATGGAGTGATTAGGATAAGAGGTAGACTCAACAAGATTATTGCTTTGAAAGGATTTTGTCGATTTTGAAGAAATGTCATGAGAGGTTATCTAAGGATTCTTGGGGAACAAAAGAAAAGGCTTTTCTTAAGAGATAGTGAGGATTAGAAAAAGAAGATATTCTATTTGGGATATCATTAAATTGTAGATCACTAGACTATACCTTAGAAGCTTTAGAATGCTTCGAATATCTTTTGATTGAATGAAGTGCATGTAATTGTCGTGCATAAGCAGGCTTTGCTTCTTCTTTAGTGTTGGAGACACGCAAACTCATCTGACCTTGAAACGAATCCGTAGTATTCGGAATGGGAGAGCTCGAATTGCAAGAGAAGATGGGGACTTGAGCCAAAATGCCAATGCCACCATGACCAATGGCAAACACGGCAATAATGTTCTTTTGAGGAATCTGCATACCAAGAGATGATAATGCACATACAAGAAAATAAATGTTTTGTCAAGTGCTTTAATAAACAAGTGCACTTAAATAAATATTAGCACCACGTCTTTATGATAAGGTGCATACCCATAAAAAATAGTAATTCTTCTAGGCATTTGGATTCATGTCATCACCCGGTGCTACCCAATGCCAACGCCACTTGCTCTACACATCAAGTGAAGCATTCACAATTGTTAGAAAATAATTAAATAAAACCCAACAAAAGTGAATACTTAGCAGTCTTGAGCTACAAAATAATTAAATAGGTTGGAACTATGTGTCCTGACCTTAATTTAATTTGAGTGCACACTCTAAACTCGTAAACATCTATTAATTTGATATGTATTTTACAGAATCACCCATAGTGGAATCACCCAAGTGCACATTAAATTAATATAATGCTTGAAAAGGAGAGGTGTCCCCATCAACTTCTCACACAAGGAATCCACCTTGTGTACAAGCCTTGGAAAATAAATATAATAATAGAATTAAGTATGGAATATGCCTCGGGGCATCATATCCCTGGGGTGGGATAGCAATTGTCCTCAATTGTTGCTATTAGCTCAATGTGGAGCGAGTAGTGAGGGTAAGCACTTAGGTTGTGGGCGTGTATCCATTGGGCCTTTTCAATAGGATGATCTTTAAACTTAACCAAATATCTAGAATATCTACGGTCAATTCTACTAGTCATAAAGTCAGTGCCTAGAATAGTTTCAAGTTCAAGAATTTCAGTTTCTTCTTCTAAAAGAGGAAGGTTTTCATAGACAAGGTGGACAGAATTGGCCTCTAAAGGGTTGTAACAAACTGATATGAAAAGTATTATGGATCTTCCAATGGTTGGGTAGTTGTAATTTAAATGCATTGTCCTTGATCTTGTGAATTATTTTGAAAGGTCCATAAAACCTAGGTGCTAATTTAACAACATGGTGTTTCTCAACACTTTGCAATCTTCTCTTTTCAATGCGTAACCAAGCATAATCACTAATATTGAAACTCATGGCTTGTCTTTTCTTATTAGCTTGTTTACTGTGTGATTGCTAGGCTTTCGCAATCATGTCTTTAACTTGAGCAAAAATAGTAGCATGCGTATTGGCAATATCATCAGCAACTTTAACTTTATTCGATAATGATGTGATAGGTGTAGGCAATCTATGTCCATAAATGATTTCAAAAGGTTCTTTATGCATAGCTGTGTGTGGCATATTATTATATGTAAATTGAAGTAGATGTAATTGTGTGTCCCATGTTTGTGGTTTTAAAATTGTGTATGCACGGAAAAGATGTAGAATTGTACTATTAGTAGCTTCTGTTTTCCCATTGGTTTTAGGATGGAATGTAGATGAGAAATCAATCTTAGTACCCAAATTAGCAGACAATGTAGAATTCAAAAAATTATTACAAAATCTTGAATCATGATAAAAAATAATAACTTTTGGCAAACTATGATTAGTGAAAACAATCTTCAAAAACAATTGTGCAGCTTGAGATTTACTATAGTCCAAATCATATCATGATTAGCTTGTGTATTAGACAAACCAATTATAAAATCCATTGAAATATGTTCCCATGGATGGTTAGGAATTGGTAAAGGCATTAACAAACCATATTACCATGGTGTCGCTTGACTCTTTGGCAAATTAAACACTTAGAAATAAAGTTAAAAACATCAAATTCCATTTGTGGCCAGTAAAAGTCTTCAACCAATGTTCTTAAAGTGGAAATAATACCTCTATGTCCTTGGTATGGAGGACAATGAATTTCGTGCAACACAAATGATCTAAATTGAACAGTGAGACACAATCTTTTCTCATAAAACACAAATCCATCAGAATAAGACAAAGAATCAATTGGAATCTAGCTATTAGTGACTAATTTTCCAATCAGCTTGAAAATTGGGGTCATGGTCATAGGTATCATTCATAGGAGTAAGGGAATCAAAAGATAGAATGGAAATATTATGGATACTCAATCTTCTACTCAAGGCATCGGTAACAACATTTACTCTTCCTGGTTGATATTGGATAAGTGGATGAAAAATCTGAATGAAAGCAGACCATTTAATATGACGGTTATAAATTTGTGGTTGACTAAGGAGATGTTTGATACTTTGCTGGTCAGTTTTAATCATAAATTCAGATCCCATCAGATAGTGTTTCCATTGATGTAAGGCTTGAACTACAGCTAACAACTCTTTATTATAAGTGGAATACTTCAACTCAGAAGGTTTAAGTTTGCAACTAGAATAGGCTATGGGATGTTGAATCTTGCATGATGACAGCTTCTATTCCTGATCCGCTAGCATCAGTGACTACTAGGAAGAATGGTCGGTTAAAAGCAGGTAGTTGCAAGACAGGTGCATGTGTTAAAGCATGTTTCAACAAATCTAAATACTTTTGCTCGTTGTCAAACCAATGATACACGACACCTTTCTTTAACAATTTCGTCAAAGGCAATGCAAGCAATGAAAAATTTCTCACAAATTTTCTATAAAAGCTAGCAAGGCCTAAGAAAGAACGTAACTCATGCACATTTTTAGGGATTGGCCAATTCAAAATTGCCTCTTATCTTTTTAAGATCAATGCGAATACCATCAGAAGAAATAATGTGACCTAAGTATTCAATTTGGGTTTTGAAAAATTCACTCTTGTTAGGGTTAGCATATAATTGATTCTCCTTCAACAATTTAAAAACTAAAGATAGATGTTTACAATGCTCATTCTCATCCTTACTGAAAATCAAAATATCATCAAAGAAAACAGTCACACAATTTGATACTTCAAAAATATACGATTCATCATATAACTAAATGTAGCTAGTGTGTTAGTCGGATCGAAAGACATAACAAGAAATTCATAATGACCAGAATGAGTTCTAAATGTAGTCTTAAAAATGTCAGGTGTATCCAAACGTACTTGATGATATCCACATTTGAGATCTATCTTGCTAAAAATAGTGACCCCTTATAGTTTATCCATGAGGTTGTCTACCCTAGGGATTGGATATCTATTCTTAACAGTGATTTTGTTTAGGCACGATAGTAAATGCACATTCTACATGTATTATTTTTCTTCTTAACTAATAGGACATGTGTACCAAAATGAGAACTATTGGGTCTAATGAGTCCTCGGTTCAACAGTTCTTCAACTTGTGTTTAGATTTCTTTTTGTTCAATCAGATTGTGTCTATAAGGTACTTTACATGGTGGTTGAGAACCTGGGATTAAATCTATTTTATGGTCTTGAGGATGTGTAGGTGGTAAACCAGGTGGTAAATCAGTAGCAAAACAATCTTTAAATTGTGAAAGGAATTGTGCATACCTAGGATACATATGATTTTCCTTAGCTTCAATTTCATTCACCCATACTAAATATGATTTTCTACCTTTTCTCAATGTACGTTTAGCATGTGTGTGACTAAGCAGTGAAAAATTATCAAAGGCATGCAATCCATGTAATGTGATTTGGTTTCCGTTAAAATGAATTTTCATGGAATGTGTGAAATAATCTATGTCAGGATTATATTTGTGATGCCAAGGCATTCCTAAAATAATA